>NC_056727.1:891605228-891780463 GCF_019279795.1 Protopterus annectens | reverse complement strand
TTGACTGAAAACTCACTTCACTGAAAATGAAATTACTAGGACCACTTCACTGAAAGCTCACTTCACTGAAAACTCACTTGACTGAAAACTCATTTCGTTGAAAGTTATAAATGGTCTTTTCTCCACTATAGTGCGATCCTGGAGTTAGTATATATAGTAAGGGGGTGTGTGAAGCCCCCCCACATATGTTGGTTATATATTTTCTTCTGGAAACAGTTATTCATTAGACTTGTGTCACTGTGTATAGGTTAAAATGTTTACACCCCACCCTTACTTTAAATACTAACTCCAGGTTCGCACTACAGTGGTGAAAAGGCCATTCCTAACTTTCAATTGACTTTCAGTAAAGTGAATTTTCAATCAAGCAAAGTACACCTATAGATATATATATATATATATACACACATATACACATATATATATATATATATATATATATATATATACACACATATATATATATATATATATATATACATACACACACACACACACACACACACACACACACACACACACACACACACACACACACACACACACACACACACACACACACACAAAAGGTGGCCTAGTAACAGACCTAGGGAATTACTTACCCATAAGCCTGATCAGCCTCATCTGCAAGACTATGGGACATATCATCGACCTCATAAAGACATAGGTGACCTCCAAACTCTGGATCCTACCCAATATGACTTTGTGAAGGGCAGATCCTGCCAGTCAAATCTGGTGGATTTCTTTGAAAGTGTGACCAAGGCCACTGATGAGGAAAAATCTGTGCACACAGCATACCTCGACTTGGCAAAAGCTTTCAATGCAATCCAACATTGAGGCATTACCGATAAACTTGGCAAACTGAATCTAACCCCCTCTGTTGTAAGATGGGTTGCCAACTAGCTCACAAACCGGATGCACACTTATCACACAGTGGGTGGCGCAACATCAACCAGCAGACCTGTTACCAGCAGGCTGCCGCAGGGGTTAGTGCTGGGCCCCCTACTGTCTGGTATACACTTCTCAGACGTTCAGGTCAAAACTAAAGGATTGTGGCTAACCAAGTCTGCAGACTGCAAACTAGGTATAATCATCAAATCCCTAAATGTCAGTACACTCCAGGATGGTCTCATACAAGCCAACAACTGGTGTATTAGTCACGGTCTCAAACTGAATGCAAAGAAATGCATCATCATCATCCCCTTCAGCAAAATGTCCCTTCATACTATCAAATTAGTAACAATACCGTTAAGTACCCATGAAGTGGTAAGGGACCTGGGATCACAGGCTGACCAGGACCTTAACTTCAACCACCACGTGTCTACCAATGTAAGGAAACCTTTTCATGTAGCTCACTTGATTAGTAAAGGCATCACCTCAAGAGCAAAATAAGTTAAAACCACCCCTATACTCAGACCTTATCTGGCCCATAATGGAGTATAACGCCCCATTCGGTATGTACTGTACTAAGCACCTACAGCAATTAGACCCCAGACAAACAAACACCTCGGATAGACTAAAACCCCTGTCACTATACTATGTATCATAGACTTCTTAGGGGAGACTTATGCCTGTCCTACAGAGCAACCACAGACCCAAACCTAAATGAACTTGCTGCATATCCGTAAATCAAATGGGTCTAGGGCTACCCATTCCAGGGACTTAAATATGGTCTGCGACTTAAATAGGATGTGCTGGATGGACAGATTTATCTCCCGGCTACTGCCACATCTCTGGAACAGGCAACAAATACATGTGAAACAAAGCACCTCTGACACTGTTCAAGAGGAACCTGGATGAGTGGAAGGGGATCTGTAAATTCTCACCAGGGACAGCACCCACAACCCTACTGGATATGGGCAGTCATCACTAAATGCAGTTTTGGGTATTTATTAGTACCTCTACAGTATTACATTGGGTTGAAATGGCTAGGCTTAAAATAACCTCCAGGTTGATATCATAGGCTCATAAGAGATTACTAGGCTCTTTATATTACAAAATTATACCTAATTTATGACATGGTGAAAACTCTTTCCTAGATTTTTTTATAAGTTTATCCATCTTACAGAGAAGACATTACCACAGTGTATGATCAAATACATGTCCACTGAAAGAATTTCACAATCCTATCCTAAAGTTTTACATAGTACAAAAGATGTTACCAAACACTGTTCATTACTCCCAAGCTCAGTCTGGTCACTTTTCACTGTATATGCAGTCTAAACCAACAAGCAGTCCTTTTTCAGAGAGCTTCAAGCACTTTTAGAGCTCTCATTTCTGTGACTTATATTCTTATAACCGTGCTTTTCTACCTCTTACCTCTACTATCTCACATTACATTGATCTTGCTGCATTTTAAGTTCACTGTTGCGATATTCTTTCACCCCCCTCCATGTCTCCTCTGAAGCCTTCACTCATGTGTCCCCCACACAAAATCACTGTAGTAGCTGGCAAGTGCAAGCATTTCAAGCTCGCTCGTGACATTCTTTCACTCTCCCCCCATATCCTCCAATGCCTTCACTCATGTGTCCTCCACAGAGTCACTGTAGTAGCTGCCGATCATGAGGGCAGAGCCCATTCTGAAGTACAGCTTTTGGTTAATCCAAGGAGGAGGAAAAAAATAAAATGAAAATATGATCATCTTATCTTTACTACATCTCTCAACCACTGTCTAGTTACCTACTTCAATCTGGCCCTTCCTTCAGCAAACAGTTCTATTTCCTTAGTACCTTGCTAACAATATATTACTTTTCCTCCTGCCACCTGAATTCGCTCTCATTTCTCTTAGGACTTTGTTGTTTTGGAAGAGGGGAATATATCCTATCCTTGCTTAATACGTCATGTAACTGCTGCGCCTCTGCTGCCAACTTGTTGCTTCTCATATTCTTCTCGTACTGTGGGCTTCATATGACTTACTGGCTTCCTCAGTACTGTCACTGCTTCCTCCAAATTTATAAATATTTTCACTGTAACTTGTAAGATCCTCATTGCTACTGGATATACATCCTTCATTTTAATCCCTTCTATTTGCACATATTTAATCACTGGAGCAAATGCACTCCTTTTTTCCCCTTGTTTGATCAGAAATCTCCTGCTCCACTAAACATCCTTTAAATCGCCAATCATCAGTTTCTTCCTGGTTTAACCTTAAGTTCCACATTTTCTTCCAGGACAGCCTGTATTACCACCGAGTACTTATTCAGGACTTGGTCAGTTTCTTCCAGCTTCTTTTCATGGACAGTTAAGTTTTCTTTTCAAGTCTGCTTCATTTCCCTCAGCTTTACCCATCTCACATTTAGGGAAACTGCCAAATCTTCGAATTCTTCAATTACCACACTCTCCCCTAACTATTTTTTCTTTGCTTCAACTTTCAAATTTCTTGTGGATTCTCTCCCTGTTTCAAATGTGTGCAATACTATTTTTTTATGGAGTTCTAGTTTATTTTCATCCTTAATTGTAGGCTGGGGACACAGCAATCCTCAAATTCATCCAAGGAGTGACATACCAGAAGTTGAAAATTCTGCATTTTTGAGCAGCCCCCCCCCCAGTAATCTACAGATTAGCCATAAACTATAAACACTGCACAGATCAGCCTCAGTTGCCATAAGGGATTCACGCTAACTTGTGGAAACAAATTCCAGTAAATGACATTGATAAAACAAAAATGATGGAAGTCACTGTCAGCAAACTAACTACATTCCCCACTCAAACTAAAATACACCAACTTCACAGCTGCACACCAATGTACACCTGTCTGGCTCTTGCTATATGTGTATGCATTCAATCCACAGTACTCCTGTACAGTAGTGCATCCATTCACAGTTACAGTATGTGCGTGCAGAGAAGAGAGGTGGGATCAGTGCATCAAAATGCAGGTTATAAAGTTCTATACACGACACCAATGACAGTAATTAGAGGGATGCTTCAATAAAAGAAAAGAAGAAAAATTTTAAAAGCTGCAAAACAGAGACCCCTAAGCCAGTATTTCCAATTTTTTTTTTTTTTTTTTTTTAATACAAATTCAATTTTTTCTGTGACAAAAGTACCGCCCTAGACATGGAGTTTAAACTGATGCTGAACCATACCATCCTAATTAACAGGTGCCACTGAAGAGAACTTTTGACAGAAATACTGCAGCATGTAGAATGCAAAGCCCATTTCAGGACAGGCTTTTTGGAGAAAGAGTCACCAAGTGAAATAATGTACAGCACTCGTCAGTGAGACGGCCATAGTAAACCTTACAAAATTACTGCAATATTCAATCTACATATACACAGTAAAATTCCTGACTACAGGCTGCACAAACATAATGTCAAACTACAGATTTGGTAGGAGTATAGTATGTGCAATGTTAAGTATTCTTGCCATGGTAAGGTACCGTATGTGCCATCAGAGAATAGCAAATTGTCAGAAAACCTTAAAATAACTATATGAACAGAGTACAGCACTTCCTGCAGAGTACAGCACTGAACTGCTTCTAGGGCAAATAGAGTCACCAGCACAATGAAAGATCGATTTTACCATAGGAAAGCCATAGTTTTTTGCAGTTTGTGAATCAAATCACTAAAAACGGTACACAAAAGGTTTACCACATTTACTAATATAGAAGCTAATAGCTTAAATGATTTAACAAAGAAAAGGGGTTTTATTTTAGACCCTGTAGTTTCTGTAACAGAGTTTTGAAGGGATTTACTTCAGCAACTTTTACTGTTGCTGTTAAAATTCTCTGTAGATGCAACAATGCTGGGTTTAGTGAGAGACACCTAAACAGATCAAATACCTCAAATGTCCGTCTGTAGGGGAAACTGCTTACTACATGGGCACTTCTGACTAAAGCCATGACCAGGAGGGGGAAAAAAATGAAAGACACATCTAACCTCTTCACAGTCTTTAATGGAATGCAGTCACCGTGTAGCTCACCATACTCTATAAGCTGTCTGCTACAATTCCCTGAATAGCCTACAGTAATTAATGTACACCTGGACTATAATATCCCCCTTCAAGCTTGCCATGTCTCTCCCAGTTAGTCCACCTTAACAGCTTTTCCAAATGAATCAATCATCTGCTCAATCATCATAAAACAATGTTAGAACCTACTCTTCCCAAAAATGTGTCCAACCAGAGGGTCACTCCAAATTTAAGTATCTATAGAGTTCTCTGCATTCTGCAAAAGCCCTCTGCTGCAACTTCTCTGGTATTGTATACTACATTTCCAAGAACGTCCCAGTTCCTTCAACCGCCTTAATGAAGTACTACCTAACTACTTGTAGAAGTCCAGAGATATACAAATATTTAAGACAAACATTTAAGCACATATGCAACAATCCTTAAAATTTGGTACACCAAATCCAGTGTGATGCTCATTCATTCAAAAGTCTACACAAGGTTTGAAGACTCATTTCCAGCTGTGATTTGGAGAAAAGGTAGTACAATATCTTGAAAACAGTACAGTCAACACAGCAGCAACAAACTAAAAGAAGTGTAATGTACATAGGCAGCACATGGTGCATAGTGATTACTTTATACACCACTGTACAGCACTGTGCCAAGAATAGAGTAATGGACAATCCAAGTCATTTCTCTAAGCATGCACAAGCCAAAAAGACTCAGCATTACAATGTGAATGCATAATACACTCACAAAATGCAGTAATGAAAATGCAGAGGTGTCAAACACTGGAATTACAGTATGTTATAAGTGACAGCTGCAGTGGCAAGGGGCAGCTATCAGGGGAACTTACCTAAAGGAGAAAAAAGCAACCAAACACAACACTTTAGAAAGCCTTTTCTACAGTATTTCTTTTAAATACATACCATTTCTCATTTTGTAGAGCTGTACATTCTTCTGAATGTATTCTGCAAACTGAACAGTGTCACCAGCCTCTCCAACACACAGTAGCAAGATCTTCTCACTCAGTTTAAACATTTTGTCATAATCTATTAGGGGGAAAAAAAGTACATTTTAACAGTGCATGAGAAATACAGCACACTAAGAGCACTCTATTAGGTTAAGCCTCTGCAAACATAAATTGCTTCAGTCTATAATGTGATTCATTAAGACTACTCTCTGTGGTACAAAAATACACTCCAGTTACATTAATAATGAAGCTTAAGTGATAAAATAAATATTCTAAATACTTCTTGAACATGCAACTGCGGTAACTATAAAACAGCTACCATATCAGAGGGTAATGCAATCACCTGAAGTACTAAAGCAGCAATTCTAATTATACTAATGACTTTGCTAACTACCTGCTTTTACAGCTGATAGAACAGCTAAGCCTTATTTTGTAAAATTACTTCCCAGCATCTTCCCTGATCTGCTTACTCATATTTACTAGTAACGGCAACGATTTGTATTATAGCTGTACTGCACCCCTCCATGAAGATCCACGTTAGCCTCAAGAAAGTACCAATGTACAAGAACTTACCATATTAGTGGGTGTCCAACTTTTCACTGCTGCAGTATTCCTAACTAAAGGGATAGACTACTGAGGATAGTTGTATTTCTGGCCAACATACTAAAACCTTATGTCTGACGTATGGCACCTGGCAGGTCCTGTAACACATGATCAGGATGATCAGGATGTAAAGTACATAAGTGACATACGAGTACCTAATCCTCAGAACTGAATTGCTCCAGGAGAAACAAAGCAACCCAAGAGGAATAGAAAAGAAAGAACATGTGCATCCAGAAAAGGAAGAAGGACCCTGTGACACCCCAGCACTGGCCCAGTAATCAAGGAGCCTCAATCCCCACCACTGGTAACAGTGGGGGACATGCACAATGGGAGGATAACAAGTACAAACACAGTAAAGTGCAATTTCCCTTAAGAGCACAGAGATCACAGTCAGTCTTGGGCTGTTTTTTCCATCTTTCGCCAAATCCCCAAAAAGTGTTCCCACTGGCACAGCTATAGGGTTGAAATTTTAGTGTCAAAGCCAAAACCTCCAGCACCCTCTCTGTCCAACCAGTGCTTCGTGTCCCTGCCCAAGTAGCTGACACATACGTTTGATTTGTATAGATACACACACCTGGGAAAGGCTGGCACAGTTTTGCTACTTATGTACCCTTCTGCTACTTATCAGCTACTGTAAGGCTCTTAACAAAGGGTGTCCGATCCTACTGTGTAATGTTACTCAATCCAAACGTTAGTCTGACCAAGAGTATGGCTATTTAGGAGAGGCATGTGCAGTGTCACTAAATAGATATGCAAGTACTGTAAGAGCTTAAACATGTCTCACAAATATCAGCCACGAAGATAGGTTTAAATAAATAATAAAAGAAGACAATACTCAGTAAATCAAACAGTTACTTCAGAGTTCAAAATCACAGGAAATAATTTAAAACAACATTGCAGGACAGTCTCAAATAAATATCAAAAACATCCAAGACAATCTTTATTATATTCACAACTATATCTCAAAGTTATTATGCCCTAAAAAAACAGCAAGTTAAGTGCAGATGCGATGATGAGTGGAGGTTTCCAGGTTAAAGACAAAATACAAAATACCCAGTCTCTCTCTGAGAGTTCTTAAATTAATTATCAAATATTACTGCTGGGTTAGCTTGGATGACATCACTTTTGTCACCTGACTTTAGTTCCCAAGCGAAACCCCACCCAAGCTTGTCAGAAACTAACAGAATATAACTTGTGTGCAAAAAATACATCTCAGATGTTTGAGGACCCTGGAAGTCATTAAACAATAAAACACTTCTGCATCTCAAAAGCCTAGTGATTACTTCTCTTCCAAGACGATACAAAAACTTCTAGCTCTAGACATTGTGTCTGCTGCTGAACTGAAACAGAGAGATACATTGTTTTAAGATTGCACTATAAACATTAATTTCAACTTATTTTCTTGAAGTTTTGCAAGTTAACCCTCTATGTTCTAGTTTCTACTGTTAAAACATACACATTTACACAATTACAATAGTTTACAGACATTTCTATTCTAAGCCAGCAGGGCATGCTGTGGTTACATTTTAGCTCAGTACTTTACACACACTTCTGTATGAATCATATCAATATTCACAAATGACAGAATTATTTACAAAATTTCAGATAGATTCTACCAGCCCAGCTCCTTCTCTCACACTTCTATACAAGTCATATTAACATTCACAAATGGCATAGAATTATTTACAAAATTCTAGATAGCTGGGCTGGCAGTGTGACAGACCCCATGGCCAGACAGTAAGAAAATATAAAAGAAGAGAGAGAAGGAGGGAAATACGGAATACTGCAACAGTGAAAAGTAGGACATTTACTGTTATGATAATTCCTTACACAACTGTACTATGTCTTTCCTCATTGCTGTTGCAGTATTCCCTACTAAAGATGGGGTACAAAAGCTACTAAAAAGGATGGGAGGAGGAAACAGAAGGGCCCTCCAAAAAAGCATTAATGATGGCCTTGGCAAAACTAGCTGTGGCACTTGAAACTTCATCTAACCTGTAGTTATGGTTTAGTAAAAGTATTCAGCGTACAACAAGCACCAGAAAAGGCAACTATACTACCGAATGAGCACAAACAAAAGACGAAAGCTGCTTAAAAAAGAAACTGTCAAATCCAAGAGACAACTTGCATTGAAATGCCCAAGCCAAATTTCTTTGCATGAAAGAAAACAAAACACTGCTCAGATTTCCTAACATCTTTAGTCTCATCCAAATAATATCAGAGCTGTCCATATAATATCAGAGCGGTCCATACATATCTAAAGTACATAAAATCATCTCAATATTCTGATGTGGAAGGAAGATGGATGAATGGATTCAAAGAAAAGTCACTGACCACCTTGGGCATAAAGGAGGATTTGTGCAAAAATGAACTCAGCTGATGTGAAAAAAACAAAAAAGGGAAATAGCCACAGGGACCTTGAGTTCAGAAATGGTTGAGAAAAAAAAATAAACAGGTGCAGGATACGGACCGATACAATAAAACTACAAAATATAAAATAAAAAGTACCGAGCCTAAAAGCCTAAAAGTAACCACTCTAATACAAAACTAGACAAAAACATACAAGGTAAGCCCTTTTGTGATATCACATCACTTCTTCAGACAAACTTAGACTTACCAGCACTTAAAATAAAATTAACTGACCAATCAGCTAACGCAATGAATTAGTAACAGAACATCACCTACTTAAAACAGCAGCAATAGTAATAGAAATCTAAACTAACAAAACATTTAGTGCTTCAATGGACTTGCTTTAAGAAAAGGTTTCAATGTAAATACACCATTTAAACATGGAGGTTTTTCTGCATTGAATAACAAAACCCAGGTTTGTTCAGCTGCTTCAGTACAATTTGGTAAATCTCCACCCCTCAAACCTGCATCTAAAACCTGAAGTATAAAACATTTAAAAACGTGCAGAATCATGATGCATGACATGCAAAGCTAAAGCATTATTTTTCTTCTGGTTTCTAATGTCTCTCTAATGCTCAAGGATCCATTTGTTTTCCTTGTGTAAAAAAAATGGCACAACTGGTAGAAGGCAAAATAGCCAATATTGTCGGTCTTGCAGTCTGCATAAAAATCTAAAATTAATTATAAAACCTGAGCCGGTATGTGTACAGGAAGAATTACTATAAATGTATTTACAAGCTTAATAGATCTGCAAGGACATGCTACCTTTATGGAATATGGTATTCCTCCTTGTGGGTTTCCTGTATATACTAGTAGAGAGATGGTCCAAATCAAATTTTCTAAGCTGTACATCGAAAACATCCAATGCTCGAAAGAAATATTTACACGTTTGTGTATTTCGGCTTTTCCCGGTTAGGGGTCGCCACAGCGGAACTCCGGTCCGCTAATGATTGGCAGTAGATTCTATGTACCGACTTGCCAGGCCTGACGCACAACCTTCAACAAAGGTACGCCCATTCACGCATGTCTCCACACAGAAGACACTCTAGCTGAGAATCGAATGGCACAACGTCTTGCTGTGAGACGACAACGCTACCGCAGCACCACCACTACTTTTATTTATACGTAAACCTTAAAAATTGGTAGTACTATGCATAAAATCAACAAAATCTTTAAGCTGATCTATATTACCTTGACACAGCAAAAACATGTCATCTACAAAACGAACATATCAGATTAAATGCTTGAGATACTTATTGCGGTATTTTCCCATTGTACTAATGCTAGGTTGGCGTAGCTATTGGCAAAAGCAGTGCCCATAGCCATGCCAACCTTCTGCAAAAAGAATTCCTGCTCAAAAGTACAAACATTATTTTCTAAGACAATGTCTAATAGTGAGCATTTAAGTTTAACTTTGTCATCTGTAAAACAATTTCTTTCAGTTAAAAAAGCTCTGATGCCTTCAACACCCCAGTCATTCAGAATTACAGTACACAACCATTCAATATAAAGTGTAACAAACACAAAATCATTGGCCACGCCCAGCACTTTAGCATGAAGTCTCTCTCAAAAAAAGATTTTGTATCCTTCAAAACACTATCATATTGATCTAGTAGGGGATGTAAAGTATTTTCTATATAAATAGATAGCGGCTCTGTACACCACTCTTTGCCTGATACTATAGGCCACACTGGTGGAAGCTCCCGATTCTTGTGGATTTCAGGCAGGCCATAAATAGTTGGGATGAATGGGTGTTCAATATCATCTACAAGACCAGTCATAAGAAGGTCACAAACTAAAAAAGAAACCTTCTCCATTATACAGTTAACAGTAAATTCTAGAAATACATTGATAAGTATTCACATCATATAGGAGTGTTCTTATTTGCTCCACATATAACTCCCAATCAAGAACTACAATGCCTTCTCCCTTGTCAGCAGGTCTAATTTCCAAAGAATACATATTTAATTCATTTAATGCTACCTGATCATCGGGAGACATATTGCAAAAAACACCCCTGGTACCTTGATGAAATAAATCTCTAAATTGCTCTTCACATAAATTAATAAATGCTTGTATCATTGGATGCGGTAACTGTATAAATGAGCTGGGTTTTCAGTCATTTCGCGAGGTTTCTGCTATTGCAGGCACCAATGAGGCACCATTCATCTCCGGAAAAACTATTCAATGGCTCACGAGGTGTGCGACTGACATTTGTAACTGCCAATGAAGTGGAATGCTCTTTCGGCCAAGCAAAAACCACATGGTTATGAAAACAGCGAACATCTCGTTGCAGTTTCTTAACTCTGGAAGACTGTAAAAGTTTCTCATATGCAACGATACTATCATGTAACAAATCCAATTGATAAGCGATCACATCATGTGAGAATTTAGCAGTAATGTCACTCTGCACTTTCAAGATTTCCACAAATAATTCTAATTCTTTCTCCATAGGTAGGAAAAAGTCAATCAATAGATTAATATATTCAGTGCTAAACTTTAAATTGATTGATTGCCATATCCTTAGCAGCTCAGGATAGGTATCCCCATAGCTACGCATATTCAAAATCCGAAGTCCTCTGGGGATCACTTTGTTTTAGTGAGGCTTCCAAATGTAACTGTTGCCATTGTAAGTGTTTATATTTGTAAAGTTTGTTTTTTAAGTCTCTGTAACAATGCATAAAGTCCAGAAACTGCTTGCTCTCATTAAAGTTGTTTGTTGGGTTTGCAAAAAAAGTAGCATCTAAAAGTGGATTAGTACTTATGTTTAAAATACGGCTCAAACAATCACATTCATTGCCAGTAGTTTGAGATGGTTTTAATCTATATGGAAGTTCCACGTTAACACTCAGCCATGCGCCTGCCCTGAATAAGAATAAAACGATGAGAAAAATAAAATAAACATGGCTGAGAGTATTTTAAATGTCAATACTAATCCAATTTTAGATGCTACTTTTTTTGCACACCCAACAAACAACTTTAATGAGAGCAAGCAGTTTCTGGACTTTATGCATAGTTAGAGACTTAAAAAACAAACTTTACAAATATAAACACTTACAATGGCAACAATTACATTTGGAAGCCTCACTAAAACACAGTGATCCCCAGAGGACTTCGGATTTTGAATATGCCTAGCTATGGGGATACCTATCCTGAGCTGCTAAGGATATGGCAATCACTCAATTTAAAGTTTAGCACCGAATATATTAATCTATTGATTGAATTATTTGGAGAACTCATGAAAGTGCAGAGAGACATTACTGCTAAATTCTCACAAGATGTGATAGTTGATAAATTGGATTTATTACATGATAGTATCCTTGCATATGAGAAACGTTTACTGCCAAAGTTAAGAAACTGCAATGAGATGTTCGCAATTTTCATAATGCGGTTTTTGCTTGGCCGAAAGAGCATTCCACTTCACTGGCAGTTACGAATGCCAGTCGGACACCTCGTGAGCCAATGAATAATTTTTCGGAGATGAATAGTGCCTCCTTGGTGCCTGCAAAAGCAGAAACCTCGTGAGATGACAGCAGCAGGATCAGCTACACTTACTCCGTTACAGGACGTTAAAGTTGCCTCGGCCTCCTTGAACCAGAGATTAAAAGGCTCACAACCTCCAGGGGACCCAGTGGATGACAATACAAAAATCTAATTAACAATACATGCACCATGGATTACTACTGATGGAAATAATACTGCTATGAACGATTTTTTTTTAAAAAGTCAACTGTAGCAACTCTTTCCTTACAAAACCCCTTACCTATCAGAAGCAGGTCAAGTATGGGGAGGAAAGGAAGGTTGCAGCGACCACAAAGCAAGAACAGGATGCAACAGGTGGTGAAGAAACAGCGTTTTTAATAGAGGTTTAGTTTTTAATATTTCTTCCTTTCAGTTAGCCCCTTGTTTAACAATGAAACCTGGGCTGGTGTTATTTACTCCTGCAAAACGATTACACCAGGCTGAAATGCTTAAGGATTTGAGGCTGTTGTGTAGGTCCTTGACATTGAAAACTATGTTCATTGGTAACGAGCTTGATACGATGGATTCTTTTAAAAAAAACAGCACATTTATACCATTACTGCATCCAACGATACAAGCTTTTATTAATTTATGTGAAGAGCAATTTATAGATTTATTTAATCAAGGTACCGAAAACCGTGGTGGTGGTGCTGCAGTAGCGTTGTCGCCTCACAGATGTTGCCCGTTCGATTCTCAGTTAGAGCGTCTTCTGTGTGGAGACATGCGTGAATGGGCGTTCCTTCATTGAAGGTTGTGCGTTAGGCCCAGCAAGCCAGCACGTAAAACTCTGCTGCCAATCATTAGCGGACCGGAGTTCCGCTGTGGCGATCCCTAACCGGGAAAAGCCGAAAAACGCAAGTCATTTCATCAAGGTACCAGGGCCTGTTTTTTGCAATATGTCTCCCGATGATCAGGTAGTATTAAATGAATTCAAAAATATGTATTCTTTGGAAATCAGACCTGCTGACAAGGGAGGAGGCATTGTAGTTCTTTATAGGGAGTTACATGTGGAGCAAATGAGAACACTTCTGCATGATGTGAATACTTAATTTATAGAATTACTGTTAACGGTATAATGGATAAGGTTTCTTTTTTAGTTTTTAACCTTCTTATGACTGGGTCTTACAGATGAGAATCTTTTTAAATTTTTTAATATTGAACACCCACTCATCCCAATTATTTATGGCTTGCCTGAAATCCACAAGAATCAGGAACTTCCACCAATGTGGCCTATAGTATCAGGAAAATGATGGTGTACAGAGCTGCTCTCGATTTATACAGAAAATACTTTACATCCCCTACTAGATCAATGTGATAGTGTTTTGAAGGACACAAAATCTTTTTTAAAGAAACTTCATGCTAAAGTGCTGGCCGTGGACAATGATTATACATTTTTTACACTTGATATTAAATCATTGGTGGTGCTGCGGTAGTGTTGTCGCCTCACAGTAAGACGCTGTCCAGTTCGATTCTCAGCTAGAGCATCTTCTGTGTGGAGACATGTGTGAATGGGCACACCTTCGTTGAAGGTTGTGCATCAGGGCTGGTAACTCGGCACGTAAAAATCAACTACCAATCATTAGCGGACCGGAATTCCACTGTGGCGACCCCTAACCGGGAAAAGCTGAAAGACACAACATTAAATCATTTACTGTAATTCCAAATGACTGGGGTGCTGAAAGCATCAGAGCATTTTTAACTGAAAGAAATTGTTTTCTAGATGACAAAGTTAAACTTATATGCTCATTAGACATTATTTTCTAAGACAATTTTTGTACTTTTGAGCAGGAATTCTTTTTTGCAAAGGTTGGCATGGCTATGGGCACTGCTTGTGCCAACAGCTACGCCAACCTAGCATTAGTACAATGGGAAAATACCAGCTTATTAACATGTAGCAATAACTATCTCAAGCATTTAATCTGGCATGGTCGTTTTGTAGAGGACAGGTTTTTGCTGTGGCAAGGTAATCTAGATCAACTTAAAGATTTTGTTGATTTTATGCATAGTACTACCAATTTTTAAGGTTTACGTATAAATATTCCTTTCAAGAATTGGATTTTTTTAAGACGTACAACTTAGAAAATCTGATTTGGACAGTCTCTCTACTAGTATATACAGGAAACCCACAAGGAAGAATACCATCTTACATAAAGATAACATACATCCCAGACACGTAGCCTGTAATGTGTTAAAGGGACAGGTTTACAGTCTGATGAGATTACATAATGACGATTCTGATGCACATATAGCCTCTTCTCTCAAGCGAGAATTTCTGGAGAAAGGTTATAAGGAGCCAGAAATAGATGCATGCATCTCAGAAGCATGGACACAAAGGGACTCTATTTTAGACAGATGTCAGCTCTTGATAGCCTACAACCACAACAGAACCTTGACGTTGACACACTTGGGGTTTCATTACAGTACTCTATAGTGATTGTAGCAATTACTGTATCATCATCAAGAGTAACTGGAAAATTCGGAACACAATACCAGAATTAAGAGGTAAGATTGGGGAGACACCACATTTCTCCTTTAGGAATAAGTCTTTGAAGAAGCACCTTTGCTACAAATCTAATTCACATACCAGGGGAAATGAGCCTAGTAGAGTAGGAACTTTTCCTTGCAGGAGCTGTTCAGCTTGTAAATACATTGTACAAATTCTTCCTATACACATCCCGACTCAGGTTTTGTAATTAATTTAGATTTTTATGCAGACTGCAAGACAGACAATATTGTCAATGTTGCCTTCTGCCAGTTGTGCCATGTTTTTTACATAGGCAAAACGAATAGATCTTTCAGAGAGGATCCTTGAGCATCAGAGAGGCATTAGAAACCAGAAGGAAAATAATGCTTTAGCTTTGCATGTCATGCATCATGATTCTGCACGTTTTTAAATTTTTTTATACTTCAGGTTTTAGATGCAGGATTGAGGGGTGGAGATTTACCAAATCATACAGAGGCAGCTGAACAAAAATGGATTTTGTTATTCAATGCAGAAAAACCTCCAGGTTTAAATGGTATATTTATACTGAAACCTTTTTTAATGCACGTCCATTGAAGCACTAAATGTTTTGTTAGTTTAGATTTCTATTAGTATTGCTGTTCTTTTAAGTAGGTGATGCTTTGTGTTACAAATTCATTGTGATAGTTGGTCAGTTAATTTTATTTAAATGCTGGTAAGTCTAATTTTGTCTGAAGAAGCGATGTGATTATCGCAAAAACGCTTTTGTATGTTTTATCTACGTTTGTATTAAGGAGTGGTTACTTTTAGCCTTGTAAGCTTGGTACTTTTTATTTTATAGTTCAGAAACTGTCTTGTAGAAATTAAGAGCTGTCAACAAAACAGGATTACAAGTATAGAATTGTAGGAGTAGAAGGAACTGCAGGTTCAAAAGTAGCAGAGTCAATTAAAATTAAAGTCCCAAGAAGGCGGAATGGGTTTTCTTGGGGGCCTAATATAAAAGGACGCCTTTCAAAATTGTTTAACTTCAAATGTAAAGGAAACTGGTGAATTGAAAGGCAGACAAACAGAAATGGCTGACAAATGAGATTTAAAAAGTAGAGTATGCCAGAAACGAGCAACTCAAAAACACAGCAGAAATACCCACTTGCAGCAAAGGATTTTCTAGAAGTAGGTGTTCTGGTCTTCTGCAAAACCCGAAAACCGGTGCTGAAAAGAATCAAGAGCCTAATAAGAGTCAAACGTAGAGTGAGCAGATAAGAATGAAAGAGCGCCCTTGTCCTGTGTGGAGAGCCATCTTGAGAGGTGACTTGTCACGACTGCCCTTGGAGAGATGAAACAGATGGTGGAAACAATGTGGTCTGGGCCAAAAGGAAGTCACCAACAATATTTTGGACTAGTCCCACATTATCTTATCTAAGAACATGGGTAATGCAGAAAGCGGAATAAGCATACAGGAAAGTACAGTTGTGCAAGCAAACTTACCGTAAAGTACAGTTGTGTAAAATCTTACCATAACTTGGTAGCTTGCTACAGACCCACCACCATGCCCCAGGATTCCCACTCCTAATTTCTTGATACACTGGAAAGTATTAGGGTACAACCTAACACCCTAATAATGAGAGATTTCAACTACTCCACCATTAACTGGGAAAACTACTCATGTACCAACTCTTTTGCTCAACGTTTTCTGGAATTCATAAATTCCAATACCTTGCATCAACTTATTCACACCCCACCAGGGGCAGTAATATCCTAGACCTGGTCCTTACCAACATGGGCAACCAGTGTTCCACACCAGAGGTCAATTCCTCGTTGGTCAGATCAGACCACAAGCTAATCACCCTAGACATCCACATCCTGCCCCCAATTAGGGAAACCACCGTAAAAAAAATTCTCCAAAGCCAACTTCACACTTCTTAAGACATAAGTGGCAAACTTCATGATACCCATGCAGACTGACAATAGAGGTACGACTGCTGAATCCTACACAAATGCACTTTATAAGCACTTACACGAGTCCATGGATAATGGTATCCCTAATAGAACCAAGATGCTATCCTCCAAAAAAAGGAAGCCGATCTGGTGGTCCTCTGCCATAAACAAACTCTACAACAGAAGAAAGAAACTGTTGCAAAAGAGAGTAAAATCCCATGACTGGAGGAACACCCTGGTCAACCTCAGTAAGAAGCTGAGATCCCTCATAAAATCCTCCAAAGCTAGTTACGAAAACAAAATTGCCACCGACTCGAAAGACAACCACAAAGCATTCTATAGCTATGTCAAGAATCTCAATGGCAACACTCGGATCTGCTCTGAGTTACAGCACAATGGCATTAAATATACAGAACCAACTGATATTGCCAACATCCTGGCAGATAGGTTCAGTGCTAACTTTACCCCCTTCTCACCGCCTAGAGGGCCCAACTTCAGTGCTAACTTTACCCCCCTCTCACCCCCTAGACGGCCCATCTCTATACCGGAAGAATGCAAAGTTCCTGTAATCACGGCTGCACAGGTAAAAAAAACACTCTCCAAAGCCAAGAACACAGCATCCATGGGACCTGACAATATCCCAGGCTGCGTTCTACACGAACTACAGAATGAACTGGCACCCTACTCAAGTACCATGTTCAGTCATAGCCTCACCTCAGGCTTTGTGCCCACTGAATGGCGCACGGCAATGGTTATCCCACTCCATAAAGGGGGAGCCACCACGGACCCCGGGAACTACCGCCTCATTAGCCTGACAAGCCTGGTCTGCAAGGCCATGGAACGTATCATCATGGAACTCATAAACAAAGACATTGGTAATCTCCAAACTCTGGACCCTACCCAGTTCGGATTTGTAAAAGGCAGATCATGTCTCCTAAACCTGACTGACTTCTTTGAAGCAGTCACCAAAGCCATAGATGAGGGTAAGGTGGTTCACACAGCTTATCTAGATCTCGCCAAGGCTTTCGACACCATCCCCCACTCTTGAATTATAGATAAGCTCACTAAACTAGGTATAAATCCCTATGTCACAAGACGGGGTTGCCAACTGGCTCACTGACAGAATCCACACTGTGAAAGTAACAGACTCCAAATCCGACTTCAGACCAGTGACAAGTGGAGTACCACAGGGATCAGCCCTGGGTCCTATCCTGTTTGTTATCTACTTCTCTGAAGTACAGCTAACACAGAAGGTCTTTGGCTAACAAAGTTTGCAGATGATTGCAAACTAGGAGCCATAATCGAAACTCCTAATGATGTGGACATACTACAAATGGGCCTCACTGAGACAGATGCATGGTGTCAAAGCCATGGCCTGAAGCTCAATGCCAAAAAGTTTGTCATCCCCTTTGGTAAAAGCTCTGTACCTGTGAACTACCACATAGGTGGACAGTAGTCTCTCCTTTGATAATCACATTGGCACAGAGGTCAGGAAATCCTTCTACGTGGCTCACCTCATCACAAAATTTATTTATTTTACATTTGTTAACCGGACTAGTCTAGCTGGATATATTTCCATTTTCGGTAGAGGCCTGAGGAGAAAAGCTCCAATAGAAGCACAACAGAATATACAAAACAATATATACACAGTATAAAGGATAAAAGATATGACTGCTAAACAGTGTAGGACAATATACGACAAATCGATAAACCATATAATACATAGGTAAAGTAACAATACAATAGGTAGTTTTGGGAATACTATTTACAGCTCTGTCCTTACAGGGATATGCAGCAGAGTTTAGGAAGAAAAGTGAGAGAGAGGATCTGGTGGTTGTCAAAAGGTTTCTCATCCAGAAAAAAAAAAAACAGGTCATTGTTCCCCTCTACTCATCACTCATTAGACCCATTATAGAGTACAACGCTCCTTTTGGTACGTACCTCACAAGACATCTACAACAACTGGAAAGGCCACAGAAATACCTCACAAAGAGGATTACTGGACTCAAACAGATGCCCTACGCAGACCGTCTCAAAAAACTCCAGCTTTACTCTTGTCGCATATCGACTACTCAGAGGCGATCTCTGCCTAACATACAAAGCCACGTCAAACCCACTGCTGTTGGACATGCGCCACTTAAAGAAATCCCAATCCCTCCAAGCTACACGCTCTAGGGACCTAAACCTTGTCACCACAATAAACAGAACATGATGGAGGGATAGATTCCTGTCCCAGAGACTTCCCATACTCTGGAACAGATAACCTAAGTCAAACAGAGCTCCCAATTAGCACTCTTCAAGAAAAATCTTGACGATTGGATGGGAGATAGGAAATTCACCCCGGGGATCACTTCTGTGGCTCTGCTCGACAGGGGCTCAGGAAAATAATTTTCTTGGGTAGCGAAAGCCAGGGTACATCTTTGGCTAGGCTTATATAGGCCCTAGGGGCAATAGCCTAGTACCCTCCTATGAACCTATAACAGTAAATGTCCTTCTCTTCACTGTTGCAGTATTCCTTACAATAGGGACCCCCTGCCAAGGGTGGCCCAATGTCCAGCCTGTATACCAAACCCTTTAGGTCGCTAAGGGTATGCCATACGTCACACGTATGCTTCCCAAGCACAGTGTAGGGCATAAAGGTGAAGTCCGGACGTACCATACACAAAACTGAGCGCATCTGTAGGAACGCCAGACCAAGGATTAGAGCGGTAACAAGCACACAAAGCAAATCCAGAAGGGAAAATAACCACGGAGAGGAGGGAGGGAGTGAATACTGCAACAGTGAAGAGAAGAGAATGATATCTACTGGTATGCTATGATTTTACACAAATGTACTATGTCCTTCCATTTCACTGTTACAGTATTCCTTACAATACAGAGAATGCAAAAGCTCAGGAAGAGGAGTGGGAGGAGGAAGGAACAGAGATATCTCTAGGAACCCATGAAGAATGGCCCTAGCAAAATCAGCTCTAGCCCTGGATACCATATCCAATTTATAGTGCTTGGTGAAAGTATGCACAGAAGTCCAGGTGGCTGCCTTAAAAATAGAATTTGTATCTAAACCCTTGAAAAAAGCGCCACCAACAGGAGCTATAGCCCTAGTAGAATGAACCTAAACAGAAAAAAGAAGACTCTTGCCATGAAAAGAACAAAAAAAAAAAAAAAAAAAGAAATAGCTTTAGATATCCAAGAGGAAATAGTTTGCTTGGAAACAGCTTTCATCCTGGATCTTTAGGGTTGGCTAACAGAAAGCTAGCTTTGTTCTTATCCAAATAAAATCCGAGTTGTCTACGCACATCCGAAGTGTGCAATACCTTCTCACTAGCAGACTGAGAAGGGAAAAAAGTGGGCAAATGAAGAGACAGAGTTGTCTCTTAATCATTCACCACTTTGGGCATATTAAAAAAAAAAAAAAAGGACTAGCACAAAGGGACACCCTGTATTTATGGAAAATTAAAAAAATGTTGTCCACAATTACCACATAACTCAGATCTGATGATGAGTGTGAATAAATGGAATGAAAACGCCAACAACCTTACCCTGGTTGGTGTCTGGTTCTTTCAGAAGAGTTATCCTGTGGTAATTGTGGACAATTGTTTTTGACTTTTCATTTTTTTTTTTTGAACATTGGAAAACTAAAAGAGGAGGATCAGCCATAAGAGTTTGAAGGTCAGACTCCTATCTAACAGAAGGAAAGGCCAACAGACAAAGTCTTCCAAGAACAATGCTCAAGGAAGCTGAAGCTGCAGGCTCAAAAAAGAGCCTGGGTCAACTTCTCCCAAAGAAAATTAAAGTCCCAGGAAGGATGGGCAGGCTCCCTGGGAGGTCTAATATGACGGACACCTTTAAGAAACCATTTAGTCCCAAATCTAGAGGCTAAAGGGGTGCTAAACGCAGACTAGAAAAAATGGCTGACAAGTGGGCCTCAACAGGGGTGCTAAACGCAGACGAGCAAAAATGGCTGACAAGTGGGCCTTAACAGAATATGCCAACCCAGCACTGAGCACTTCACACAGATGACAGAACCAAAGGAACATCCACAGAAAGTGAATCCAGCTTACAAGAAAGACACCAAACAGAAAACCTCATCTATTTGGATAAGTAAGATTTCCTGGCCTCCTGCAGGACCCAAAGCACATCCTCAGAAAAAAAAGGTGTCTAGATGAAATCAAGATCCTATCACCCAGTGTCAATTGAAGAGTAGGCAAGTGGGAATAGATGAGAAATCCGTTGTCTTGTGCAAGTAGATCCACCCTGTGAGGTAATCTGTAAAGACTGCCCTTGGCTAAATGCAGAAAAGGGCATCACAGTCACCAGCAAGCTTTTGGGAGCATCCTGCTTTATCTTGAACAGGACTTTTGGAAGGGGAGGGAAGGCATAAAGAAACATCCCCTTCCAGAAAATAAAGAGGGTGCCCACCTTCTAAGCCAGAGGATATGGGGCTCTGGCACAAAAAAACAGGAAGTTTTCTGTTCAGGAGAGAGGCAACTTGTCCACCAGTGGGGTACTCCTCAAGTAGATCACAGGGATGTGTTTCTGGACATGGAAGCATCCCCATGGGATTGTGATATGAACCTGCTCAGAGAGTCTGACACAATGCTATGACCTGAGGGGAATGTAAAACTGCCTGAAGAGTCGCTTGATACTGGCACAGCTAGCTCCCACACTTGAAGTACTAACCTGCAAATGAGATAAGATCTTGCCGCAACCCCCCACCCCCCATTTGTTGACATACCACATCACTGTGGTATTGTCTGCAAGTACCGTGAGGGGCCCTGGAGTGGAGAGGGGATGAAATGCTTGAACAGCCAGCGAGAGAGATCATCTCTTTGATACTGATGTGGTCTTTCTTTTGTTGAAGTGACTAGACAGCCTGCACTTTGATAGAGCCAAAGGAAGCCCCCATCGCACAACTGAAGCGTCTGTGAACCACTCCTGAGAAGGGAGTGGAGTTTGAAAAGGAAGCTCTGGATTAAGTGACAACTGGTGAAATGACCACTGAAACTATAGCTCGAGGCATAAAGGGACTAGGAAATCTACAGCATGAGTGTGCTGAAGCCAAATTGACTTTAGAAACCACTGTAGCTTTCCCACAAGGAGTTTGGCTAGAGGGCGCATAGGAATGGTGGAGGCCATGAAACCCACAGCTCTCAAATTCCCTGGCTGTGGCTGAGGCCAGAGGAAGAAAGGAGTGAAAGAAGTCAATGGGAGTTAAGGCCTTGGGAGGAGGCAGGGATGCCAGTTGAACAGTCTGGATCATGTAACCCAAAAAAACATGATCCTGTGAAGGAGGCAGGAAGGACTTTTGGAAATGTACAGTGAACCCCAGGGCTTTGCAGGGGAGAAATGGCAAACTGAAGATGCTGCAGTAGAATCTCTTGAATCTCTGGAGAGGATGCCTGAAAAAGGAGGTAGTCTAGAAAAAGACCTGTAACCCCGTTTGCCTGCAAAAAGCAATCACAGGAGTGAGGCATTTGGTTAAGACCACTGGGGCAGTAGACAGGCCAAAGGGTAAAGGCAAAGCAGAGAACTGAAAATGCCAGCAGCAAAGAAATGTAAAAACTTCCTGAAAAGGGGATGATAGGGATATGAAGGTACGTATCAAAGTCCAGAAAAGCTAGAAAAGCTTGAGGAAGCAGTAGAAGAAAATGTGTAAATGGACATCCAAAAGGAAGGGATCATAAAAAAAGGTGTTTAGGTGATGGAGATCCAAAATGGGCCTCTAAGCATCCTCTTTCCTGGAGACCAAGAACATTCTGGAATAAAACCTACTACCCCTTTGAAAAAAGTGAACTTCCTGAATAGTTCCCCCGAGTCAAGATACTCTGAAGCACCTCTAGGGGAAAAAAGGCCAACTGTTCCGGAGGGGGATGAGGAATGCTCAAGAAAGGGGGAGGGTGGCAAATGATGGAAAGAACCTGGGAATCTTGACTAATCTTTAACCAAACAGGAAGGGACAGGGAAAGACAAAGAGGAAGAGGGATGTGGCTGAGAAAAACTGGATAATTAGACAGCACCTGGTTTATCAGGAAAAGAAGGTGATTTCTGAGCTAAAGAAGTCTGCGTAGCCTTAGCAGGAGGTGGCCTTGTACCACCCTTCTTCCCTTTGGAGGGAGGGCAAGACTGCCTATGAACAAAGACTTTCTTTTTATGGCAATTTCTTTTGGAATTTAGGTACAGGAGACAAATATGTTTTAAATCCTGTAAGGCCTTACCCTTTCCCTCATGGTATTGTAGAAAAGGGTTTATCCAGAGGAGCACCCATCAACTTAGCCTGAATATCATCACGCAAAGGTTGATTTCCCTCATGGTATTGTAGAAAAGGGTTTATCCAGAGGAGCACCCATCAACTTAGCCTGAATATCATCACGCAAAGGTTGAAACTGAAGCAGGAATTATCTCCTCCACACAGAACTAAAAGAGGCAGCCCTAGAAGAAGCAGATGCTGCAGCGTAACTACATTTAATAGAATAGTGAGCCACCTGGGAAGAAGGCCAGGGGCTAAAATGGCTGATAAATGAGCCCTGATGGAGAAATAAGAAGGCCATAGGCTATTAACTCCCAAATACCTTAAAAGCAGAGAAACAGCCTCGAATGGGTGCTTATTATGTTGCTAAACCAACTAAAAAAACCCTTTCCATTTGCTAATATATGATTTTTTAGTAGCAGGCTTTCTTGCATTAGTATCTGTTGCACTTCCTCAGTAAACAGATGCCTAAAGGGAATTAAGACACTGTCATCCAGGCAGTCACATGAAGCTGACTAGGGGTTGGGTGTTATCAAACCACCACTGACCTTGTAAGATTAGATCCATTTTGTCAAGAAGCTTGTGGTAATTTCCCCTGGCTATTTCCAAAGGACGGGAGAACCAACACTGCCTGGGTCAGAAGGGAGGCACCACAACGATCTTGGGCAATTGTTTCTGAAACTTCAGAATTACTCTAATCAGTTGAAAGGGTAGAAATGCATGCCGGAACATTTCTGTCCAAATAAAGGACAAGGCACCTGTCTTCCAGGCTTTCTTGCATTGAGTTCTGGAACCAATTCTTTCCAGGTAATTGTTCAGAGAGGAGGCAAATAGGTCTAGCTGAGAAACTCCCCACACATGGATCAAATCTGGGAAGACCCTCCAATCTAGTTTTCAATCGTGAGGGTCTGCCCTTGTCCTTCTCAGTTTGCCTACCACACAATTTTGCTGTGATTAGGTTCATAGGTTCATACTAGGCTATCTGCCCTAGGGCATTTATAAGCCTAGCCAGAATGTGTTTGGCTTTCGCCACCCATTTTAAATTTATCTTGCTATGCCCTTTTTCGAGGTTAGTATACTGTGCCTCTAACAGTGACACAGAAGTGATACCCGGGGTAAACCTACGATCTCCCATCCACTCATCAACATTCCTCTTGAAGAGAGTCAATGAGGGACTCTGCCTAACCTGGACTGGGATTTTATTCCAGAGTGAAGGGAGCCTCTGGGTTATGAATCTGTCCTATTTATTTCAGTGCTGAGGTTCAAGTCTCTCGAGCGCGTAGCTCAATGGGATTTGGATTTTCTGAGGTGCAGCATGTCCATTAATTCCGGGTTGGACATGGCTTTATACGTCAGGCACAGATCGCCTCTGAACAGGCGGTAATGCCACTGAGTAGAGCTGGAGTTTCTTTAACCGGGCAGCATATGGCATCTGTTTGAGCCCTTTGATCCTCTTGGTGAGGTACTTTTGGGGTCTTTCCAGTTGCTGCAGGTGTCTGGTAAGGTACATCCCAAAAGGGGCATTGTACTCAATTATGGGCCTGATGAGGGATGAGTAAAGAGGCACGATGACCTCCCCTGATCTAGATGTGAATCCCTTCATGATTAGGTGGGCTATATAAAATGTTTTTCTAACCACTTTGGCCATGTGGTTGTGAAATGAGAGATTGCTATCAACTTTGGTACCCAGGTCCCCAATTACTTCTTCTGTACTTAATGGATTACCACCTATGTGGTAATTTGTGGGCACTTTGTTTTTGCCAAAGGGGATGACTATACACTTTTTGGCATTTAGCTTGAGGCCATGGCTCTGGCACCAGTTGTCTGTTTCTATGAGGCCCTTTTGGAGGATGCTTGTGTCGGCTGGAATCTCGATTACGGCGCCCAGTTTGCAGTCATCTGCGAACTTGGTCAGCCACAGTCCTTCCGTGTTGGCCTGTACCTCCGACAAATATATACAGAACAAGAGAGGTCCCAGGACTGAGCCTTGTGGGACACCACTTGTAACTGGTTTGGAGTCTGACATGGCTCCAGCAATTCTAACCATGTGGGTTCTGTCCTTGAGCCAGTTTGCAATCCATCTAGTGACATAGGGGTTTATATTTAAGCTGGTGAGCTTATCTATAATGCCCGAGTGGGGTATTGTATCAAAGGCTTTTGCGAGGTCCAGGTAGGCTGTGTGGACCACCTTCCCCTCGTCAATGGCCTTGGTGACTGTTTCAAAGAAATCAACCAGGTTTAAGAGGCAGGATCTGCCCTTAAAGCCGAACTGGGTAGGATCCAGTGTTTGTAGGTCCCAAATATCTTTATTTATGAGGTCCACGATGATCCTTTCCATAGCTTTGCAGACCAAGCTAGTCAGGCTTATGGGGCAATAGTTTCCAGGATCCGTTGAGGCACCACCTTTATGGAGAGGGACCACTGTTGCTGTACGCCACTCTTTGGGCACATCCTGTAGTAAAGGCTGAGATTGAACAGTAGTTTTATGTTTGGGTTTAGCTCTTCTTGGAGTTCATGTAGGATGCAGCCCGGGACACCATCTGGTCCCATTGATGCTGTGTTTTTTGCTTTGGAGAGGGCGGCTCTTACCTGAGCATCTGAGATGTCAGGGGGCAGCATTCTGCTGGGATAGATATTTGCCATTTTGGTGGGGAGGGGGGGAGGGGAGTTTGCGTTGAACCTGTCAGCTAGGATGTTGGCAATGTCTGTGGGTTCAGTGCATTTTTTGTCATTTTGGACTAATTCTGAGCATATCTGGGAATTACCAACCAGGTTCCTAACATAACTAAAGAAAGCCTTGTGATTATCCTTAGTGTCCTGTGCAATTTTTCTCTCGAAGCTGGCCTTAGACAATTTTGTGTGTGCCCGTAGTTTTTTGCTAATACTGATCAGTGATGCCTTCCCTTTTTGGGATTTTGCTCTATCATTTAGTAGCTTCCTCCTTCTATTGTATAGTTTGTTTATGGCTGGGATCCACCAGATAGGACGTCTGCCTTTGGAGGATTGGGTCTTGGTTTTATTTGGGATCGCATGATCCATGCATTCCTGAAGGTGTTCATAGAATGCGTTTATAAAGGATTCTGCGGTCTGGGCCGATTTTCCACAGGCCCGGGGGCTTTGAAGGATTCCACCTCAGTTTTGAGGAGTGTGAAATTTGCTTTAGAGAAGTTTTTCACTGTGGTTTTCTGGGCAGGGGGTGGGGTCGGGATGTGAATATCCAGTGAGATTAGTTTACGGTCTAATCTTACCAGTGAGGGATACACGTCTGGTCTGGAGCATAGAGTCCCCATGTTGGTGATGATCAGGTCCAGTATGTTTTCCCCTCTTGTGGGAGTGGTAACAAGTTGTTCCATAGCATTTGAGTTTATAAATTCTAGGAACCTTTGGGCTAGGGTGTTGGAGCTAGAGTAATGCTCCCAGTCTATGTTTGGGTAGTTGAAGTCTCCAATATAATGGTGTTTGGAGAGAACTTCATATTTTCCAGTGTTCTCAGGAAGGCCGAGTGGGGTTCCTGGGTTTGGGAGGGTGGTCTGTAGCAGGCTATAAACTGGAAGGCAGTTTTACCCACTGTTAGTTGCACATGGATAGTCTCTGATGCTTCGTGCTTTGCCACCAACCTGGAGGTGTGGGTATCTTTGATGAATATCGATACTCCCCCTCCTTTTGTGGTTCGGTCCAAGTTTTGGGGCCGAAAAGCATGGTATGAGGTATAACCTGGTAGTGCTGGGGTGCTCTCGGGCGCCCTGAACCAGGTTTCAGTTACTGCACAGATATCGATGTTCTCCATGCTAAGGAGAGTTTCGAGTGCGTGCATCTTGAGGTTTAGACTTCTGGTGTTGAGTAGCATTACTCAGTTTCTTATCCCTTGTGATACCTATGGAGGTGGGTTTGCCTTTTGAGCCTTGCCTAAAAAAGGCACTATGGGGGTAGCAAGAGCCTTTGCCAATATCCGAAAGCCCAGCGGTGACAGGTGCAAGCCGTCCCTAGCGAAGCATCGTGGCTTGTCGAGCATATCATCCCAAGCTAACAGGTATTGGATCCCCTTTGAATGACACCAGTACTTAAGCCAATTGTTGAAATTGATCATCTTGTCTTCATATTGTGGCATCATTCTTGGTGAGGGTAAGATGCTACTCAAGGTCAGGGTCATACCGGCCTGGGCTACATGCTCAGAGAGCTCCTTAGGTCTCTTTTCATGTAGTCCAGGGAGGTACGTCTCAGGTCATTCACACCAGCATGGACAATGACTGAGTCATATTTGTACTTGCCTTGGAGTGACCTGAGTGCTTGTGTTATGTGGCGGATCCTAGCGCCCGACAGGCTGCTCACAGTGACCCTCTCCTTGTTCAGCCTGGTGAGCGGGACGTCAGTGTGCCTGACGATAGAGTCACCTATTACAAGTGTATCAGGTGTGTTGTTTAGTCTTAAGGGCTGTGACTGTTTGGCACACTGGCTTTGTGAGATATGTGTTGCACGTGTTTTGTTTTGGGGTAGCGGCTGCTTGGGTATCTGCTTTGGAGGTCTCTGCTGCTTCGGCAGATCTTTATTTAGAGCCTCTGAGTATGTTTTTGTGTGATTATGTGTTTGGTTTGCTGTCGTGGTAGGTCAATGTGAGACTGGAATTGTAGTGAGTGTGGTTTCCTTCTCCTCCTGACTGGTTATGCCAGTACTGAGTTGAGAGAGCTTAGCCTCCAGTTTGGCTATATGGTTGCATGTCTCACATGTGTTGGAATTTGTTGGGAGGAGGAGAGGGTCGTCTGTGCACATGAGGCAGTTGTAACATTGCCTCAAGATTCCCAGATTCACCAGCTGGACCGGAGAGGAGATTGACAACTGACCTTTGGACATGCTAGAATAATATTGGGAATTCCTTAATTGAAAACCAGGGCCAGTGGGGAGTGAGGGTGTAGTGCTTTTAATTTTTAGTGCTGACTTATATAATTGCTTTAGTGAGCAAGTGCCAGGTAACTTAAGTGCAATGTGTTACAGGTAACTTAAATGCAAAACGACAAACAGTAACTTTCTTTCAAGTGAAACAAGAAAATATGTACAGTAAGCAATGCAGATATCACTAGTGATCCACAGAAGCTGAGAAGCCGCAGATTAGGTGGAATTAGCTCCAGGGAAATAACAAGCAAACAAACAACAAGCATATAAACAAAGCTAGATTCAGCAGGCCTGGATCTAGTCTATGCTACAGCAAACAAGGTGTACCAATTTCAGTAAGATACAGTTCAAAAATTCAGGCACTATAAACCTTTAACCAGAAATTCCCAGCTCAGAAGGGCAGAGTCCAGCCTCTTCTCCCACAAGAGTGCAGACCACAAACCTTCTTAATGTAAAATAACTGGCCTGAAGCCCAAGTGCTTAAACCAGAACTAATACACTTTAAGAATAACAGACACTGGGCTCTCAATCAGCAGTTCCCAACTTAGAAGGATGAAAGCTACCTGTCCTGCCACCACAGTGCATGCCACAAACCTTCCTAATGTAAAACAACTGGTCTGAAGCCCAAGTGCTTAATCCAAAAGACTTAGAATGACAGCTACACTTTAATCAAGTTACTACCAAGCAGTAATAAATACAATTGAATACTTTAGAGAATGCCTGGATTAGTGCTCAAGTTACACAAACAAAGCTAGATCCAGCAGGCCCGAATCCAGTCTATGCCACAGCAAGCAAGGCGCACCAACTTCAGTAAGAAGCAGTTCAGATATGCATGCACTATAAGCCTTCAACCAGAAATTCCCAGCTCAGAAGGGCAGAGTCCAGCCCCTCCTCCCACAAGAGTGCAGACCACAAACCCTCTTAATGTAAAATAACTGGCCTGAAAGCCCAAGTGCTTAAACCAGAATTAATACACTTTTAGAATAACAGACACTGAGCCCTCAATCAGCAGTTCCCAACCTAGAAGGATGTAAGCTACCTGTTCTGCCACTACAGTGCAGACCACAAACCCTCTCAGTGCAAAACAACTGGTCCGAAGCCCAAGTGTTTAAACCAAAAGGCTTAGAATGAGTTACACCAAGCAGTAATAAATACAATTGAGTACTTTTAAGATGATGCAAAAGTAAAAAAGTAGGTAGAAACACAAGTACAGTAAAAGCAGATGAAATTTTTTTTTTTTTTTTTTTTCCTGAACAAGTGCTGAGATCAAAGAAACAGATTTGAGTGCTGAAACTAGAAAACTGGCTAGTTATAAAAAAAAAAAAAAACTAAGCTAGAAGGCTTCCCTCCAACACAGAATGGCTTGGGGGCTCAGAAGCCTACAAATAGTCTATACCACTTAACAGGAAAGGCAGGAAACAAGCTTAAATTTTTTTTTTCCTGTTTCCCAGATGCTCTCTTTGTACACAGTAGGAGTGCCTGAAATCAGAATATGATCTCACTGCACTCAGTTGAGTGAGCAAATGAGATGGGCCCAGAAGGAGTATCCAAACACAAGTAGAATATGCCTGTAGAGTAAGACTATGCTGTGAAGCCACAACACAAGCTAACAAGGCTAGTCTGCAAAGTGTGTGTGCCAAATGATTGTAGTATAGTCTGCAACAAGATGAAGAGGTCCAGGGGAGCAAAGAACATTTAGAAACTTGAGTGCTTCGACCAGGGCAAGCATTTATTTTATACTTATGTGCATGCATCTGTCCTTGGTGTCTCAAATACCTTGAACTTTTATCCCTCCTGAAAATGCTCCCCAAGCAAAGTCAGAAGAGTCTGCGGTGACTGACTGCTTTGGCGCAGGAAGGGAGAGAGAACAGGAGATCCGAGTTTAAGGAAATTTGTTGTCTTCATCAAGGGGATTTCTCTTCTGACAAACCCAAGTACTGAGATTTATAAAGACAATAAAGGATGTTAGTGCTGGGAACAGACAGACTTCAAATAACACTGCAGCTTTCACTTGTGGAGTCTTGCAGAGGGCCTTGTGAGAATCACAGATGCCCCGAGGACAGAAATCCTGAGGTAGTTCCTTGCAGTGACTGAAGTTTGAATGGAAAAACTTAGGAAATGGGTCTAAATATACCTCTATTTTTTCAGAAGAAGAAAAATACTTCAAATTGAGATATCACAGCCCAGGAACACAATACTGTGTGAAGCAGTCAAAGTATTTTGAATGTTTCCTAGGAATCCCAGCTTGTATAGGAGCCCTCTTACCAAAGTGAGAGATTCCTTCCATTTTGAAAGACTTTGCAAAGACAAGCAGGTCTACAGAAAAATGGGGATACCCTGGAGCCTTTAATAAGTTATAACTGGAGCTAGAGACAATGAACACTTCTAGTGCAGTGAAAAGTCCAAATGGTAAGGCAGAGAAAGTACAGTTGTGTACACTTACCATAAATGTAGATGTCGAGTGCATTCGCCATTGCATTCATAACATTTGGGTTATCTGCTTGCAGTAGCCCTCAATCGGCCTGATTAACAAAGTCTTGGGTCCTGTGTTGGTTGCTGTCCCTTCTTCCATGATGTCTGGGGTATAAAACATGCAGCGGACGCCATTACATCAGTTTTTCTTGCCCCAGATGTCAGGTGCCCCCCTAATGGGAAGCAATTAAATCTATAAATACAAGGATATACCTCCAAAAAAAAGCAATTACACCAAAAAGCTTTGAGCATAGTAAGCGAGAGGAGAGGTATAGCCAAAAGAAGAAAGAGGGCTGGAGGGAGGGTAACCAGGACTGCAACAGAGAATACACTCGAACATCTACATTTACATTTATGGTAAGTGTACACAACTGTACTATGTTCTTTGTGTTTCACTGTTGCAGTCATTACATTTGGGTAGATTCCCAAAGCGAAGGTTGGGAGGAGGAATTTAAATAGAATTAGGACCAGCTATAAGGCCCTGCAAGACTGCAGTGGCAAAACCAGCTCTGGATTTAGAGAAAATTAGCAAATGATAATGCTTGGTGAAAGTATGTACAGAACTCCAGGTAGCAGCTTTTAGGATGTCCCTAGTAGGGACGCCCCTGAGAAAGGCTGTGGCAGTAGATGCAGCCCTGGCTGAATGGGGTCTGATGCCCTGTGGGATAGGTTTTCCATGGTGCTTATAGCAGAAATGAATGCAGTGGCCTATCCATTTTGAAACTGTTTATTTTGAAATAGCTTTCCCCTCTGCCCCTCCAGCAAATGCCACCAGCAGTTGTTCAGATTTCCTTTGAGGTTTAGTCCTGTCCAAGTAGAATCTAAGCTGTCTGTGCACATCTAGAGAGTCCAGTATCCGTTCCCCTTTGTTCTGTGGGTTAGGAAAGAAGGTAGGCAAATGAATAGACTGATTAAGAGCGACACTGGATACCACCTTGGGCATGAAGGAGGGATTGGTTCTGAGGGACACCCTGTCCGCATGAAAGATGTTGAAAGGTTCCACTGCTATAAGGGCCTGTAATTCAGATACCCTTCTTGCAGAAGTGATTGCTAAAAGGAAAGCCACTTTCCAGAAAAGAAACTTTAAATCTGTAGTAGCAGCGGAGTTTCTCCAAGACAAAGTTAAGATCCCAGGCTGGAGTTGGAGCTCTCCTGGGTGGACTTAAATTTTTGGCCCCTCTGAGGAACTGCTTGAGCAGTGGGTAAGAGAAGAGGGGAGGCACTGTGCTATAATGAGCTGAAATGGCTGAGGCATGAATTTTGATGGAGGAAAAGGACAAGCCCTTATGAAGCATCTCAGTCAAGTATTGTAGAATCTGAGGTAAACTGGGCACTGCTGCGTTCATTCCTTGAGATTGGTTCCAGGCACAAAATATTTTCATTTTGCAGCATAAGATTTTCTAGTAGTAGACCTCCTTGCCTCTAAAATGATATCAATCACCAATTTACTGAGGGATAGTAAAGGAGAGATTAGGTAATTAGCCAGGCTGCTACGTTCAGGGTTTGCAGCTGTGGGTTCAGAATCTGGTTCTTCTGCTGAGACAACAGGGAAGGAGTTTGAGGCAGGTGCCATGAAGCCAAGCGTGACACTGCGCAAGAGTGGGTACCTGTGTTGGCGAGGCCAGTCTGGTGCAATTAAAATCGTCCTTGGCTTGAACCGTTTGATCTTTAGTAGTACCTTGGAGAGCAGAGGCAGAGGGGGGAAAAGGCATAAACTGATAGCTTGTGGGGAATCCTTGGGCACAATTTGTCCAGTTGATGGTTCTCGGGGGAGGCAAACAGGTCTATATCTGGGCTCCCCCATTTGCTTGTCAACATGTTGAAAATCCTTGGTTCCAGTTTCCACTCGTGTGGGTCCATGAGGTTTCTGCTTAGTCCGTCTGCCAGTGTATTTAGTTTTCCTGGCAGGAATTGAGCTTGTAGATTCACTTGGTAGCTAAAGGCTGTGTTCCACAATGCCATAGCTAGTCTGCAGAGGGGGTAAGAATGTATACCCCCCTGCTTGTTTATGTACCACGACAGTGGTGTTGGCCGTCTTACCATTAGTTGTCCTGGAAGAATGTGGTCCTTGAAGGCTGTCAGAGCATTCTGTACAGCTAGCCTTTCCTTTTGATTTATGTGCAGGTGCATTTGAATTGGGTTCCATTTGCCCTGAATGCACTTCCCTGCCAGGTGAGCCCCCCATGCATAGTCTGATGCGTCTGTTAAGATTTGGGCGGCAGGGGGTAATGTGAATGGTAGTCCCCTGTTTTGGTGGCAGGCCTCTACCCACCAAAGGAACTCTAGGCATAGGCAAGGTATGACAGGAATCCTTGCTTCTAGATCCTGTGAATGTTGACACCATAGGCTTTTGAGATACCATTGTAGTTTCCGCATATGCAGCCTTGCATATTGAATTAGAAGAATGCAGTAGGCCATGAACCCAAAGGCTTGCAGTATTTGCCTTGCAGATAGCTGGGTTTGTGCGGCCACTTGTTTGAAGCAGGTTGTCAAATTAATCCGTTTCTCTGGAGGCCAGATGATTCAAAAGAACGTCCCGGCTTTCTGCCTGAATTAGACAATCGTCCAAGTATGGGTATATCTGAATATTTCTTTGCCTGCAAAATGCAATGACTGGAGCTAGGCACTTTGTGAATACCCTGGGCGCAGTAGATAAGCCAAAGGGCAGTGCAGAGAACTGATGGTGCATGTAGCCTGCTTTGAAGCGTAGGTATCTTCTGCAAGACTCCCTGATAGGGATGTGCAGGTATGCTTCTTTTAAGTCTAGTGTTGCCAACCATGCATCTTTGCCTAGCATAGGAAGCAGCTGGTGAAGAGTCAGCATTTTGAATTTTGGAAAAACCAGGAAGTTGTTTAGAGTAGAAAGGTCCAGAATAGGACGCCATGTATTGCCTTTTTTGGGTACCAGGAAAACTCTCAAATATAAACCTTGACCCTTTTCCTCTTCTGGTACCAACTGAATAACCCCCATGTTTTAAGAGAGAGAGTACTTGACTTTGGGCCTCTGCCCACTGATTTGGGGGTAGATCTGGCTACCCGTTTGGTGTCGGTAACGTGTGGAAGTGAAATCTGTATCCTTGGGTCATTATATTTAAAACCCATTTGTCCTGGGTAATGAGTTCCCAGTTTTTGGCCTGCAGACCAATCTTTCCACCTAAAGGAGCATTCAGTTGGGAAGTGTTTGGAAGTTTTAAAAGCAAGTCATTGAAACAGTTTTCGGGGGAGTCTTACTACTCCCAGATTTGGGTGCGGAAACCCCCCCACTGCTTAGTCTTGTGTGTCCCTTGGGACTGAAACTGTCGCCTAACTTCTTGACTTCAAGGCAGGGGATCTAGAGGGTGGAAGAATCACATGCAGATGGAAGTCAATGAGATCTGGAACATCTGAGTACATAATCACTAGATGAAAAGATGACCCTATCTCTTTCTAGCTTACTGACTGATGGGAAGCACAGGTGCACCTGAACGAATCCTGGGTCACTGAAATACCCTGAATACCGTGGAACCAAAATGCAAATGATGCTGCGCCCTTTAGCTACATCCAATTATTCTAGTGTGCGCGGATTTGACCAAGCAGTCGAGGCACAAATCTCCTCATATAGCAAGCTTAACAGCGGCTATCCTTTCACTTACAGCCTGGTGGAGGAGCTTGTGAAGTGTTTGGTGTTGCTTATTCAAGATTGGACTCCCTGAGTTAAATAATCTCTAATCCATTCTGAGATAATCCATTTTAAGATAGTTTAATTAATTTATTGTCTGCAGAAGGACACAAACAAACTGTAGAACTTAAGAATTGTTGCTAGAAATCATCTAGTCCTGTCTAAATATTGCCTGTGAACATCCAATTTATATTTAGTGAGGTCCTGCTTCATTCATTGGAGAATTTACTCTGGTGGAGTGTCTAGAGATAGATGAAGACAAGATTAGATTAGACCTTTGGGATGGGACATTGATTCCATCTAAGCAGTTTGATGTCCTAAGAATGAAAAATCACCAACCAAGGTTTTTTAGATAGGGCTTGAAACAGTTAAACTCTGGGACCAAGAAGTAATTGCAACCAAGAAAGCAGTTTTCAAGACTGATATATTTTAACTCACATGTAGCAGCAGCCTTCGAGGAAGGGGAGATGTTAATGCACCTAAGCACCAAATCAAGATGGAATCAAGAGGCAGGGAAACTGGGGGGGGGGGCCCACAGTTGTCAAGATCCTAATAAAGGTCTTGTGACCTGCATCTCATCAGGATTGGATCCATAAGTGATATTTATTTAGAGATAGATTGTACTCAGATAGTAGAGACGAAGATCCTTACTAAAATAGGATGTTAAGAATTTTATTTTAATTGGATCGAGCAGTGATAGGTCTAACTTCTTGATAATTGAGCCCCAGATTGCCTACCCTCTAACTGAGGGAGGTACACTTGTTAGTGGTGGGTTTGTCAAGATAAATAAATAGTGAATAACTCTAATGTGTGACTTCCGACCAAGATCGGAAGTGACAGGAGGAGCCTGTCAACTTCAAGGAAGGAGTGTAGGGACTCTTGCGGCCCAACGCACTGATGGAGCGACCGATCCGGATCTAAATCCCAAGGAGGATCCACCGTGATTTCAGGTAGTTTGGAATACCGCCCGAGGAGCAAGGCCAGCAATCAGTATCATTGTCAATTGTGGATGAGAAGCTTTTGAATGACTTTGAGAGAAGTGGTAGAAGAGTGATGGGCATAAAAGCAGCCCTGTTGCCCTGGAAGGTAGTGCTAGAGCAAAGAGCATCCAAAGCCCTTGATGTGGAGTCAAGAAGAACTCTTTTGCACTGTGGTTTAGTGAGGAGAAATAGATCGCAGATTCATGCATCCCCATCTCCTGCAACCTGAGCCCTGCCTGTTTTCTGCGCTACCACTACTCATGGGGGAGGACCAATCTACCTCCTCTAAACCTCTCAATTTGTCTATATTTATATTCCCCCTCCCGGGTGTAGTACCAACTCAAGTTGGTAGCTACCATTCCCACACCCTCATGGCCTCTGATGTGGTAAGATCTGTCCCTCCTTGTTTGTTTAGGGGATACTCAGCACACAGGGACACCACATGCACTGTTGTCTGTGATGCCGGCTGGGAGAAGAGGGTAGACTGATTCGTTGGGACAGAAGGGCAGCACCTATCTCCAAACACATTGATGTGGAGAAGAGGGAGCCTGAGAGGGAGCTCCTGAAGGGGAGCCCTCAAAAGCAAGCATTGAGCTATGGCCCCCCACCACCGCCAGACCGCTCACTGGAATGGGAATAAATAAAAGGATGATTGTTTGTTTAGATTGATGTCTGAATTGGATGTCCAAGGTCCCCTGCGCATGTCCACGTAATCATGATGGTGTAGGAAAGGGAAGGTGGACGGGGAAGACATGAGTTGACAATGATTGAGGAAGAATCCTCAAATGCATTCTTGCCAGAAATTTACTGAAGAACTTGCAGACATTGAACCTAAAACTTGTAAGACCATCCTGGCTGGGGCTGATCTGAAATCAGAGCTTGAACTTGGCAGATTTTGAACTGATCCTTTCGTAGGGAAGAAAACCCTGCATCAGGAAGAAGCATCAATTCTCTGCTCCTATGAGTGGTGGTGCTGAGAGATGCTGGGAGACAGACTTTGACCAATTGAATGTAAGAGCCAGGAAGCACCCAGGAGATGTGGTTGGAGATGGGTTGTCCATTAGTAGATGGTGACTGGGTGCAGTCCTGGCCAGTCAGTCCAGATAGGGAAACACTTGGAATCCAAGATTCCAAGGTGAGCAGGAAACACATTGCCAAACACTTGGTGATTGGTGAACACTGCTACTGCTGTGGTATGCACAAAATTGAAATGACTGAGTCCCAGAGACTGACCAAGCATCCAAAATCCAGAAAGATGTATCGGAGGCTGATAATAGCCGTGTGAATGGCGTGAGACATCCAGATCCTTCCAACATCAAACATCCTTCTGAACAAGTGGAGAATGAATTTGGATTCTCACCACAAGACGGTGGATCTGCTGAGGATTGGTTCTGGTCTCAGGGGACCAAACGGATTGGCACTAAAAAGAACCTTGGAGTAATGCAAAGAGTGAATCTGTCTCTGACTGGACTGGGATGACTCCTTTTCTTCTGGGCGTCTTTTTCTAGTGTGTGATAAAGATGACGTCCGACTGGGTGGTGGTCCACATTTTGGGCGGTGGGTCCAGGATTGTGAATGGGAAGGTGTAACCTCCGCAATGGGAGAAGCACCCAATGGGATGCCAGTGATTCCCCACATGACTCGTAGGTCCTTCTGTCCCCAGGCTTTTGGCCTGAGCAGCAAGAGTTGCAATTGGCTCGAATGTGGAGGCTGGCAAGCTACTCATTCTGTGTGGGGGTCTCCAGAAGCCCTGGCTCCTGAATTCTAACGGGCTTGAGGGGGGAAAAATTTCGCCCTTCTGGAGGGGAACATGTGAATTGGGAAACTCTGCCTCTGCGGATTTACGGAGGCATATTTTCCTCCAAAGCGTCGCGGATTTTCACTTTTACTGGAATAACCCCCTCCTTTAGCAATGGGAGGCCAAAGTGGAAAGGACCTGGGTAAGTGTGTCCTTAACCTCCCTCTTGAAGGCTCCAGGACCTATCCTCCTGAGCCAGGCCAGTCCAACTTGAGACAATCCTCGCGAACTGACACATGAGCCAGGCTGCCTCCCAGAGACTGAATGCCTCTGTGCCTGAGCGACGCATATAGAAAAGCCGACGCTGCCCCTCTCAATCAGACGAAGTTAAGGCACTGAGTGATGGATAGCCTGGTGAGAGCTAAGCGACTGGCTTAGCTGGAGAAGGGCAGGGAGAGAGAACCGGATGGCTGCTCAGGCAGGTTACCCAAGAGAAGCCTAGTGAAATGTAAGTATAGGCCTCTGAAGGCATAAAGGTCGGGCCAAAGGGTGCCTTTCCTAGACTTGTCAGGCCGCTGAGGTCTGGGGTTGAGCTTTCTGCCACTGCCCTCTAGGTGAGTTATTTGTTAGGTAGATGAGATCACCAGCATCACCTGTTACAGCTGGACTGCCAATGAGGGTGGGGCAGGAGAAGCCACAAATTAATGCGAGGACTTCTCAGGTGGACAAACTGGAATCTATTAGGGCTACTCTCACTAAACCAAAGGGAGGAGCCGGGCGCTACGACAAACTAAGGAGGCGGAGCCCCAGACCCCAGAGGCAGAGGAGGAGCATTGCTCTGGGGCGGGAGAGGGTATCATGCCGCAGCCGTTGTTTGGAGGATCTCGTCTAAGATGCAATCACTACATCAGATGCAAATGAGACCCTCTTCGGGGACCCCTCCAGATCATCACTCCTTCCACATCGGCTGGTTAGGATTGTAGTGCCTGGGTTTGGAGTCCACGGTCTTTCCTCTTTGGGGTTCCTCTCCAAGACAACAAGAAGACTCAGGAACCTCAGGAGGAGGGGAAATGAGGTAACCTCAGGGGGGTAACCTCAGGCCATGGACAGGGGCACTGCCAAAGACCCAGATCCAGCCAGAGGCCCAGTGCCGAAGCCCAGAGATGGCCCAAGACTTGGCCAAGATGGCCACAGCCTCATGAAAAAGCGGACCCCCACTGGGACTGGGTGGTCCCCCCCGGAGCCACGAGAGCAGACGACTTAAGAGAGAAGCGAGCCGGGAGGTGAGGAGGAAGGCTCGGAGCACGAGCACAGGGTCGGAACCAGCACCAGCCGAAAGCCGGTTAGGGCGCAGCGAAGAAGCCCTCGACCCCTTGGTCCGGCTGGGAGAAGGGGCCGAGCCGACTCCCAAGATCTCCAAGCCCTCACGCCTCCTCAACCTCCGACGGAGCCCAGCAGTAGGAGGAGGAATAGGAATAGGATGTAAGAGAGGGCGGGGCCCGGCCAACTGGGTCGGAGCCAAGGAAATTGGGTGGGATCGGGGACCGGAAGAGTCTTTACTTTCCTCTGTCTATATCCTATCCGGCTACACATTCGGCTACACTTAGAGGATTAGAACGGAGGTCTCGAGATGGCTCCGGCCCCAAAGGGGAGGGGACCAGCTCGACCCGCGAAGGATCGACTATGAAGGAAGGAAAGGAATACCCATCTATTATTCATCGCGCACAGGAGGACTTCGGAGAGGAGGAGTGTCTGTGTCTGCAGACCCTGCCGACTATGCGACCAGTGGGAGCCAATGAAGGTGACCCCAGCCATCTCAGCCAGTCCCCAAGTCCTTGGAGCCAAGGAGAGGCCTGCCTATGATTTTGGCGTCGGATCCCGGGGCTGGTCGAGGAGACTTTTTCTTTTTAGCTGGAGTAGAGAGAGGATGCCAAAAGCTTCTTCAAAGGGTTTCTTAAGCCTTTAAGGATGAGATGAGTTTATTCTTCCTGAGATGACCTCGAGGAAAAGCGTGACACAAGCTGCATGACTCTTGTAAATGTTTTGCACCCAAACAATAAACACAGAGAGAAACAAGATCTGTGATTCAGATTGACATTTTGGGATTATTTTTTTTTTGAAGTCTGGCCCATTTTTGAAGGATTTTGAGAACCTTTGACTGAGAATGCATGACCAAAAATGACAGCATTCACACACCATTCTAACACTGACTTTACTTGACTCTTTACCTACAAAATCAAAGCTTACAGGTTTACACAACCAAACCAACAACAAAACAACATCAAAAAACAAAAGGATGAGTGGACAAAGTTTTGTGGGGGAAAGGATGATGAAGGCCCTGTGAAAAAGAAGGCAGAAACCAAACCAACACACAGTACAACAAGTTTAACACAAAAATCTTACACAACACACAGAAGCAGTAGGTGAAAAAGCTTTTTTTTTTACTGAAGGGAAAAATTTGATTTTCTGACAAAAAAAAAAAGTAAAAATACTCACTCAGCTAGCGAGACCACGCCTCGCCATCGCTAGTTAGCGGCAAGATCTGGGGGACTGGTAGTGGTGCATCTGGGATATAGTAAGCTCAAGCTCATAAGAGACGCTTTTGGCATAATAGCAGCAGCCAGTCGAGCCGGGTCTGCGGCGGCCACCCATCAGTCAGAATGTAGGCGAGATAGGATCACATAACATCCTGGGATTTCTGCTGTGTCTGGGTTTGGCTTGAGACTACCTGGAAGGGGCAGGAAAGGACCAATTTTTAGAAGGCCAGTGCCTACTAAATCTAGCAGGCTGAACTTGTAAGAAATCTTTAGCAGTTTGCATAGATTTAGCTTTATCTTCCATCTTAAGAACTTCCTCAGCCTTGTTGCCAAACAGGCGGTCCTGATTTAAGAGAGCATCCAACAATTTAGCTTTAACATGATCAGGCAAAGATTGCTCCTTAAGCCAAGCATGCCTTCTGAGCACAGACCCAGTAACAGCAGCCCTACAAGAGGCCTCTAATTAATCAAATCCACATTGGTATGTTTTCCAACCTGTTCAGCAGAATGCATTAAATCCTGTAATTCTTTATTTTCAGCAGAGTCAGGAATCAACATCATTTTCTGTTTAAGCAATCCAATAACATGTTGTTGATACTTTAACATATAACACTGGCAGTTTAAAGCCCTAATGGCCAAGGGTGCAGAAGTGTAAACCTTCTTAACCCATCTATCCAGCGCCCTGGAGTCTCTATCAGAGGGGGTAGGATTTTTACCAATAGAAGCCTTAATGCCCTTGTGTCCCTGTGAAATAGTCTCTGGATCCGCAATAGGATTTTTAAAAAGGAACTTGTGTGAATCAAGAACCCTGTAATATCGGTCAGGTTTCCTGGGAGCAGGAGGCAAAGAATCAGGGGCCAAACTAGATTCTGAAAAGACATCAACAATGCCTAGTACAGGAGGTATAGCTAAAGGCCTATTCTGAGGCAGGAGTAAGAAATCCCCAAGCCTCTTTTTTGGATCAGAAGAATCCTGGCTTTCCCAGTGGAAATGCTCCCTTACAGTATGCAAGGTATCACCAAAAGAAAAATCCTCTGGAGGGGAAGCAGACAGAACAGAGTCCTCTGCATCAGAATCCTCATAAGTAGATAAGGGCAAATCCAGATCATCAGAAAAATCAGAATCCTGGTCAAAAGATTCATAAACAACTTCAGTCCTAGGTCTCTTAGAAGGGGGAGGTTGACTTCCCCTGATTCGTGTTACAAGATCTTCAGCCATTCTTATTTGTTTTTTAGGCATAGAGGCCTGAGCATGCGGCCTGGGCATCGGTTTCTTAAGAATGGTTCGAGAATGTGGCCTAAATGAAGGAGGCGACTGTTTAATATGCAAGTCTGTAGGCCTGAACACACCCTCAGAAGCCGGTGCCTGCACAGCTGCTCTGGACCCATTCAAGGTAGATACATCTGCAGGTTCCAAAGTTGAAACCTCTTGCGGCATACTGGACTCCGAATTGGTCTCAATAGAGGCCTGCGAGTCAGAAGTAGCGGGTATCAGGGGCTGTGAAAGCACCTCAATGAGTACCGGTGAACTGGCGACTGGCTTAGAAGAAGCGTCGTAGGCAGCTTTGGACCTCGGCGGCCTGTCTCGGTCTTTTTCTTTGCGTTTTTTCAGAATCCCGGTAGTCTGATGGCTAACAGACGACATTTCTGGATAATTAAACTGAGAACCGAAATATTTAGAGGTGAAAATATACAAACGACGGATAGTGCGCCGATTAAATAAAGCACAAAACCGACAGCAAGGTACGCCGTTGTCAGGGCCTAAAGCAAGGAATACAGTACGAATGAAAATCTTTGAGAGTCATTTGCTTTCCACAAGTAATGCAATTATTAACTTTTACTAACATCGGTAAGGAGCAAGAAAAAGTTTCCCCAACGGGGTACTTAGCTTTAGTTGAAGACTTCGGTTCTGAAACTCGAAAACGAAAATTTTCAGGAGTCGGCCGACCGGCACTTGCGAACTGCTTCTGCTTTGGGCAACGCACGGCAAGAAAGACTGATGCAATGGCGTCGGCTGCATGTTTTATACCCCTGACGTCATGGAAGGGACAGCAACCGACGCAGGACCCAATACTTTGTTAAAATCAGGCCGACTGAGGGCTACTGCAAGCAGATAATCCAAATGTAGTGACTGCAACAGTGAAACATGAAGAACATCTGGTAAGGTTGTGTGCGTCTGGATCACATTAAGAAATGCCTGAAAGTCTGGATGAACAGGAAGGAGGTTCTTTTAAACCTAGTGTTACCAGGAAATTTAAATAGAAAGAGGCAAAAGACTGAAGCGAGAACAATTTGAACTTGGACACTACCACCAACATGTTTAGGAAAGAAAGATCCAGAACTGGTCTCCAAGTGTCTTTTCTTTTTAGCACTAAAAGCATAACTGAAGTAAAAGCCTTTCACAACCTGGAAAGGAGGCCCCGACTATTGCTCCCTGAAACAGCATCTGTTGACAGGCAGGAGAAAAGAAGAGTCTGGTCTGATGTTTAAGGATTTATCCCTGGAAAGCAGGGAATTCCTTCCACTGCCATAGTAACCTTGATGTATTACCTTCAGAACCAGTTTGTCTGAGACTATCTGTTGCTGAAGAGAAAGGTGGAAATTCAGACTTTCTGGGAGGGAAAAGGGACTGCCAGGGTAGGAGGGGAGAAACAAAGTCCTTCAAAAGTCATTCAGACTTGGGCTGTCCTTGGTTTGGGGGGGGGGGGTTCCTGCATTCTTTTTAGCCCCCCCCCACACACACACGCGCATTTCTTCTTAAACATCTATTTACCTGTGTTTGGTGAAGCTACTTACTTTATTTTTTTGCTGAAATTGGGTAAAGATTTACAGAAATCCTTAGAAAATGTGTACAAAGGGGCTGAAAAATCTTGTGTGTCGCCCTGTATCAACTTACCCATTTCATCCAACTTCGACAACCCCTGCAGCAGAGGAACCAAAAACTAAATTTCTAACCCAAGGAGAATTTGAGATCTCATTTTCACATCACCTGGGAGTTCTGAGAATGCAGCCAGGCAAACCTCATCAAAACAGTTCCAGTGGCCATAATCCTGGTAGTAGTAGAGCCTCATACACACACTGAAAACAATGACATGTAACCTGAGAAATGAAGAACCAAGTCATTTAAAGCAGAATTTTTCTCAAGGAAAAACTGTAGACAAAACATTATATGTTCACAGTAGTCAGAATAAACTAATATATGAGCCTAACAATTCAAAATTTTGAAAATCAAAGCTGCAGATGCATACATTTTCCCCAATACTTACCTTCCTAGCCTTATCAAAAATATTAGGATTGGAATTTACCAAATGTTTAGCAGCAGAAGAATTAACTAAAGCTATAGCTTCTGTGTCAGATTTGGGAAGACTGTATAAAAACTCAAAATATACAAAGTTCCTTGATGTTTTTCTCTGCCTTTTTAAGGGCAGCAGGCTGAGTATCAGGATAATTGCAGGCAGTGATGCACATCATCCACAGCTCACAGCTGACAGAACTGGAGTAATCGGTGCAGGTTTTGGAAATTCCTTCTGGAACAGCTCTCAGTATTTTCTGTGACTGAAATGCCTCAGTGTTCTCCCACAGAAAACAAAGACTGGCAATTGACAGTCTGGAGAGTCTCAGAGAAAGAAACCTCCAGAGGAATAATCAGAAACTGAGGTCTCCTCCGAGTTTGAATCTGACAACTGAAGAGACTCTCATATATATTTCCCTTCAGCTTCCTGTCCAGATTTAGAATCTTGAATCACTTCAGGAACACACACTATTTCTTTTACCAGAAACCACTTTATAAGAAGGATCAACAGTTTGAATTAAACCCTAAGCCATGCCCAGTAAACTACTCCTGTTTAAGGAAATCTGAGGAGGGGTAGACCTGTTTAGTGATCAGCTTCCTTTTACAGGAGAAAATGGGGCCAACAGTGTTATTAATGGTAGCAGCAGCTTCCCCAAGGATGTGCATAACATTCTGACTGAACAGTGAAGTCTTCCCTGTTTCCTCTCCCAGGACCGACAAGTGTGTCTTCTTTGCCCACTGAGAGGAACCCAAACAGCCAGAGGATGTGGCTAACCTCTGGTCCATAAATGACTGTAGTTGCTACACCATGGCTGTAGGTGCTACACCACAGGGAGCCGGGTTAAAACAGGAGTGGTCTGAGAACAAGCTAAGGTTACAGGAGTCACCCACCTGTGGCTGATACAAACTACCAGCCTGCTGTGGTGGCAAAGGCTCTTCTGCTTGTCTGTGCCTAGAATGACTGACCACAGGACAGGTAATTTGTCCCATGGTCAAGACAAAAATGGTGCCTCTTTTCCAGAAATAAGCAACAGCTGGTAAAAATGTAAAATATTTTAAAGTCAACCTTTTCACAAAAAAACACAGTAAAAGCACTTAAACATGTTGTCAGCCCCAAAAAGTGAAAAGAAAAAAAAAATCATGTGGAAAAATTGTATTCAATCGCTTTAAACAACCTTTAAAGTACACGCCCATTTAAAAGTACAGTAAAGTCTCATGACTGACTGACTCCTACCAAAACAACTTTATTCTTATTTATTTTAAAGGGGAAGGCCCCCCCCCCAAAGGGAACTTGTCTACCTAGCAAAGGAACAGCTGAAGCACACTGTTGATCCAGAGCCTGAGTGCTCAACTGTGGGCTTTCGAGGAAGGCTTGGTACCCAAACCTACCATTTTATTCAGCTCACCTCAAGGTGAATGGACTATTTGGGTATGTGGAACTTGCCCAGAAGCTTTCGAAGCTGGCTGGTTGTTTTATCCCATGCAGGACATAATCCACATAGCTAAGGCTACTGCAGCAGTGATCCACGTGACAATCATCCCTTTCCAAGAAAGGGACATTGTGTCCACTTTCCAAGCCAGAGCACTTGGCAATCTGGAACTGATGAGAGGCAAAAGCACCAACTTCAGTAGTACTCCACCAATGGATAATGTTCAGAAGACCTCCATGTAAATGTATCTATCTGGGATGCCTTACCCTTGACCTGCTTAGGTTGTCTGCCACTAGTTTGTCTTCTGAGGGAATGTAAACTACCTAAAGGAGCACATAATGGCCTAAAGTAAACTCACAAACAAGAAAAGCCAATCTGTAAAGAACTTATAACTGTGCCCCTTGATGACGATGTACCACATGACTGCAATGTTGTCTGTGAAAATCTTAACAGGATGGGGAACCCAGAGGGAATGCAGGACTTGAAGAGCAAAAACAAGAGCTCTCACCTTTTTGATATGGATTCTGTCCTCCACCTCTTGGAGAGGACATACTTTCTGGATCCTGATGTTGTTGGAAGAAACCTCTCAACCCAGATATGAAGTATCTGTATACAGCTTCTGAGTAAGGAGGCTGAAAAAGCAGGCCTGGATTCAAGATATCTGATGAATCCACCACACTGCAAAGCAGAAGCACGACAAAGCTGAGATGCTGAAAAATCTGCAGAGAAGGAGCTTGAATTAGACGGTCATCCAGACAGGAATAAATATGAATACAATGTACTCTACAGTAAGTATGACCAGAACCAGGCATTAGGTGAAGACTATTGCTGCTGCAGAAAGACCAAAAGGCAAAGTAGAGAACTGAAGGTGATGAAGACACGGAGAACTATAAAAACTTTCTGCAGAGAGGATGAATAAGACAGTCAACATTTTGAAAGAGGGCTCTCAAAAAATGATGACATAGAAGAGATCCAGAATGGACCTCCAAAAGCCCTTCTTCCTGGGAACTAAAAACATTGTGGAACAAAATTCTATGCCTCCCTGAAAGAGAGGAATGTGCTGAATAGTTCCCTGAGCCAAAAGGTCCTGAAGAAAAGTAGAGGAGGAAAGTGAGGAAGATGGCAATCTTGAGATTGTGGAATCTCCGAAAAAGGTGGAACGGATATCCAAACCATTAAGTTACCAAACCCAGGAATCCATGGTGATCTGCTGCCAAATGGGAGAAGACAAGAGTCAACTTAAGGGAAAGAGAAATCGGACATTCATCCTTCCTTACTACTCAAAGAGAATAAGGCTTGTCAAGAAAAGAGGGTTCCTGACCAAGCTCATCAATCAACACCCTTTTTGAAGATCTCTTGCCTTTTACAGAATGTTTCTGCTGTTTATGCACAAAGGAAGACTTGGGGAAATAAATCCTTTGAAACTTGGGGCTAGGACAAAGAAAAATCTGTTTGAAGTCCTCTGTAACCTTCCCTTTATTCTGCAAGGCATTAAATAGCTTTGCAGCAACAGAAACAATTAGATTCTGAGTGCACATCATAGCTGCACTTGATAGAATGGCGAGTCACCTGAGAAAAAGCTCAATAAAGACATGACAGAAGTCTCAACTTCAGATTCAGGCATGTCAATCAAAACACCTTCAAGTTTAGTAAGACCACCCAGCACATACAGTGGATATAAAAAAAAAGTGTGCACACCCCTGTTAAAATGCCAGGTTTTGTGATATAAAAAAATAAATAAAAATAAAAGAGAGACCAGAATAAATCATTTCAAAACGTTTCCTACCTTTAATGTGACCTATAACCTGTACAATTCAATTGAAAAACAAAACAAATCTGTTAGGGGAAAATATAAAAAATAAACATACAATATGCTGGTTGCATAAATGTGCACACCCTTAAACCAATATGAATGCTGTAATTAAATCAAAAGGTGCTTCAACAGTCTTCTTGGATACACACTTGCTATCAATTAGAGAGACTCTGAATAACCTCAAATAAAGTTCAGCTGTCCTAGTAGGATTTTCCTGACATTTACTCAGTTGTCTGCTACAGCAAAAGCCATGGTTCACAGAGAGCTTACAAAGCATCAAAGGGATCTCATTGTTGAAAGGTATGAGTCAGGAGAAGTATACAAAAAATTTTCAAAGCATTGGATAAACCATGGAACACAGTGAAGACAGTCATCAAAAAGGAGGCTACCAAGAGACCTACAGCAACACTGAAGGAGATGCAGGAATTTCTGGCAAGTATTTGTTGTGTACTACATATGATAACAATCTCCCATATTCTCCACAAGTCTAGACTATGGAGTAGGGTTGCAATACGAAAGCTTTTTCTTAAACAGAAAAACATCCATGCCTGGCTAAAATTTGTAAAACAATACATCAAGTCTCCCAAAAGTATGTGGGAAAATGTGTTATGCTGTGATGAGACCAAGGTTGAACCTTTTGGCCACAATTCCAAAAGGTACGTTTGGTGCAACAACACTTCGCATCACCAAAAGGTGAAGCATGGTATTGTGCTTTGGGTTGCTTTTCTTCAGCTGGAACTGGGGCTTTACTCAAGGTGGAGGGAATTATGAACAGTTCAAAATACCAGTCACATTTAACCCAAACCCTTCAGGTGTCTGCTGGAAAGCTGAAGATTAAGAGGAATTTCACCTTTCAACATGACAATGACCCCCAAGCATACATCCAAATCAACAAAAGAATGGCTTCACCAGAAGAAAATTAATGTTTTGGAATGGCCTAGCCAGAGCCCAGACATAAATCCAATAGAAAATCTATGGGGTGACCTGAAGACAGCTGTGTACAACAGATGCCCTTGTAATCTGACAGATTTGGAGTGCTTTTGCAAGGAAGAGTGGGCAAATATTGCCAAGTCAAGATGTGTCATGCTGATGGACTCCTACCAAGAAGGCAATGTTGTAATTAAATCAAAAGGTGCTTCAACAAAGTATGAGTTTAAGTGTGTGCACACACAACAAAGTATTAGTTTAAGGGTGTGCACACTTATGCAACCAGTGTATTGTACATATTTTTCTCCTAACAGGTTTGTTTTTCAATTGAATTGTTCAGGTTACAGGTCATATTAAAGGTGGGAAAAGTTTTGAAATAATTTGTGGTCTCATGTTTTTATCACAAAAACCTGGCATTTTAAACACGGGTGTGTACACTTTTTATATCCACTGCACCTAGTCATATGGGCCTGGTAATTTATGACTCTGAAAGGCAGGGTGCAGAGGTATACACTTTATTCCCATAATTATCCACAGCTCTACTGTCCTTGTCAAATGGGAGAAATTTAGAAGAAAGTATTAATTTGAAAGGTTTAACGCTAGAAGGAGAAATGACTGTAGGGTCAGAGAAAGGAATCTTGTACAAGAACGCAAGACTCAAGACACCTTTTAAACCCAGTCAGGTTTCTTAGTAGCAGGTTGCAGAGATCTGGAGCCTGGGAAGCAGAAGAAAAGGTATCTAGAAGACCTAACACAAGGAGGACTGCAAGGGGCCTGGGACAGTCCATCTGTAACAGCATAATAGCTCTTTTGGACCTCAGACATTTGGGAGTTTTTCCTCTGAAAGTATTCCATATTTTTTAATATGGTCTCCCCAAAAGACAGCTTCTCAATGGGAGAATCAGGAGAAAGAGTGTCCTCTTCTTTTGAACCTAAAGTAGGAGAGTAATAGATTTGAAAGGCATAAGCTAGGGACTCTTCCCCACAATCCAAATCCACATCTTAATCACAGGAGTTTGATTCCCCAAGTCTTTTAAAGACAGAAGAAAAGGGAACAGCAGAAGGCACTAACATCCCTGGGGGGAGTGGGGCCATAAGGCCCTTGAAAAGACAATCCCCCTCCCCCAAGTGAATCCCTGCCACTCTTTATGGAGATCTTTAGCCATAGGAGCCACATGCTTAAACTTCTGTTTTTTTCTTGAGAGGACCCTCTGCCCTAACAAGCTTAGGAGGGTCAAAACCATGCCTGATGTTAGTAAGGGAACCGGGGAAGACCAGGGATTTCTTCCCTAACAATAATCTGGGGAATCCCGTACACCCTTTCAATATAATAAACCACAGCTCCCTTTCTCACCTGCAGCAGACATATGCTTAGCCCAAGCAGACATGGGAGTAAAGAAACCCCATATTAGCTTCCAACGGGGTTGTTACAGAGGGAGCTAATGTCAGAACCTGACAGTCTTTGGGTTCTTCATCAAACCTGAGACATCTGTTAGGGGATAGGCAGCAGAATTCTCCAAATGCATCTTTTTGAATGACTTAATGGTGGCTGAACATCCAGGCCGGCAGATTCAGAAGTCATAGCTCCCTTGGCTAGTAACTTCAGAGACATTAGCTCTCCAAATAAACCAAAAAGAGATGACAAATGGCTACAAGTCTTGGGTTCAAAAGCCTGACAATTTCACACTGTGGGTGTAGACCACGGCCACACAAGCAGAAAAGGCACTTGTCTCTCTCTCTCTCTCTATGAGGAATCATGCCTCCTACACTCACATTTCCCCTGTCTGGATGACATGTAAAACGGTAACCCAACAAAGAGGAGGAAAAAACCCCAATACAGTATTTAAATTACCTTAGGGTGGGTAGCAGAATAAATCCAACAAGCAATTTCACAGACTAAATTCAAGGTAGCGTTCAGACTGGTGGCAAAGAAGTTCTGAGGATTAGGTGCTTGTGTGTCATTTATGTACCTTGTGTCCTGGACATAGGACATATGTCTGACAAAGTGCCAGGAAGAGCCCAAGGTTTTTTTTTTTTTAAATAAATACTGGCCGAACATATGCCTATCCTTGGTAAGGAATACTGCCATAGTGATAAGGACATCATGCACTCCAATCTTACAAAAATTAAATATATCAATAAAATACCAGCTACAATTTTAAAAATTCACAAATGTGTGGCACATCTTCATAAGTCGTACTATGGTATATGAAAACTGTTAATGCATTTGTTGAACAGATAAATCGACCAAGAATAAGTCTTTATTCAGTGGTTTCTTAGGGGAACTATCCAACGGACCTGCTCAAAAGCACGCAGCAAACAAAGTGGAGTCTATGCGACTCAAACCCAAAAACAAATCATAACTGTAATACACTGGTCTTCGCAGCAGTTAAGTCTACACATTCAAAGTTTTGGAAGACCCATTATGAAGCTCACAAAACCATTTGCAGCATCAACACTTCAAAGAGATCTATGTTTCCCCTACCAAACAGTAAGTAAGAGTAGGAGCAAGGAAGATTAAGAAAGCAATACATTAGATGGTATGAACTCACTAGCTTGAAATAAATAGAAGGGGTCTAAGCACCATGCAAATGGGAATCCTTCTGACCCAGCCCCAAAATCCTGGGAATACTGTTGCCTATGCCCAATTTGTTCACAGAAATCCTAATCATTCATGTTAACAAATGCAGAGAGAGAGCAGTGTCAACCAGGAGCAAGCAAAAAAAACATTAAAACAAGCCACCCTTGTTGAAGTGTAATATCAACAGGTTGTATAACAAAACAAGAAAAGTCATGGCAAAGATTAGAAGTGCAACACTCCGCAGGATAAATCTCAAACTAAACTAGCAACTCTAAGGATAACTCGGGTCTACCAAAGCCAAATTTGAGGTATAAATAGCCTCCAAGACTAAGAAAAAACAAAGTTTTCTTTAGCAATGTCTGCAACCTCAAAGGCAGTACACAAAAATGTGCAGAACTAATTGAAAACGGCGCCACAAAGGCATAGCAAATTTGCTGGTCGACAAATTCATCTCCAGTTTTACCCTTCCCTCCATCATCCATCCCTAAAGAAACACTACTGAACGCAAACCCCTTCATCAACTACCACTAGAGAACAGGTCCTAAACATGCTTTCCAATGCCAAGATTTCCACAACTGACCCTAACAACATCCCATGATACTTCCTAAATAGCATGAAGCACAATCTTTCAGCACCACTAGTTACTATTTAACCACAGTCAAAAGACAGGCTTCGTGCCACATGAACTGAGAACTGCAACAGTTAGCACTACACATAAATGTAAGCCATCTACGGACCCCTGGAAACTACAGACCCATAAAGCTCAGCTAGTATCATATGGAAAGCCATGGAAAGAATTATCATGGAAATGATAAAGACATAGGAAATCTTCAGCCACTGGATCCAAAGAAGTTTGGTTTCTTCAAGACTAGAAATATGCCTGCTCAACCTGGAGGACTTATTCAAGAAGGTCACCAAACCAAAGGATGATGGCAAATGGTGCATTACACCATACCTTGACTTTGCCACAGCATATGATACAATAACCCCATTGGGAAGAAGGCAGCTACCCATGGAAACTACCTCCTTGATAACATACCTCTTGGAGAAGATCCATTAGTGAGGTATTTGGGGACACATGTAGACAGTAACCTTGCCTTCGACCATCATGTATCTGCAATAAACCATTTTATGTTACATAACTTATAAACAAGGGTATAGCATCTAGGTCCATGGAAGTTAACATCCCACTGTATTTGGCCCTCATCAGACCAATCACTTGATTACCTGACAAAGCACATACAAAAACTTGGAACATATATAGAGGCCTCTCACAAAAACGATACAAGGTGTAAATGTGTCCTACTCAGACCGTCTCAAAGCCTTAACCTTGTACTCAGCCATGCACAGAAGGCATCCTTGGATACTGCTCTGCTAGATCTTCAGCATAACCACAAAACAAAGATCAGAATTACCCAGTCTGTGGACTTGAACCTCGCTTGTGGACAAGCAGGACATGTTGGGAGGGTCAGGTTATGTATTGCTAAAAATACCATTTCTCTGCAACAGGCTTTCCATGGATGTAAAGCAGAGTTCTTTCCTAATCCAATTCAAGCATAATTTGGACCAGTGGATAGGGAATCAGAAATTCAGCCCTGGTCTGGAACCTATGGCTCTACTGGACACAGGCAGCCTGTAAATGCTTGACCACCCAAAGCCCTAGCCTACATACACCCCTTAGAATAATCCTAAAGTTTCTAAACTTGTTGGATACATTACAGAGGCATGGCTTGGCTTAAAAAGGCTCCTGTGGTCATGAACCTAGTAAACACCTATGAACCTATGGTGGTGGTTGTGCCAACTCCCACCTCTGGGCCAGTAATCAAGGAGCTTCAATCCTCACCAGTGGTGGATGTTCACTGGGAGGATAACAGGTACACACAGTATTTCCAGAAGCAGCTCTCTGCATCAAGTGCAATTTCCCTTAAGAGCACAGAGACTACAGTCAGTCCGGGGTTGATTTCTCCCTCTTTCTCCAGATCCCCATTAAGACTCCCCACTGGCACAGCTATAGATTTGAGATCTCAGCTGAAAGTCCAAGCCAAGGCCTCCAGCACCCTCTCTGTCCAACCAGTGCATCATATCCCTGCCCAAGTAGCACACACACACACACACACACACACACACACACACACACACACACACACACACCCCTGGGAAAGGCTGGCACAGGTTTACTAGCTATACCCCCTTCTGCCCAGACTATAACGGTAGTTATGACTGCCACCAGTCTCTCCTGCCAGCTACCTTAAGGCTCTTCCACAGGTACCCAATATACTGATTGAAATAAATATTAACACAAATTGTAGTTTGACCAACACCAAGGCTATTAAGACTGGCCCACATGGTGTCACCAAATAAATATGCAAGTACTCCCAAAAATTAAATATCTCTACAAAGATCAGCCACAATGAAAAGTTTAAATGTATATAATAATAAATAAAAGAACATGAAAACACTAAGTATATATAACAATGACAGAGTTTAAAATCACAGGATTTAAAATAACACTGAAGGATAGGCTCAGACAAGTAAAAGAAAAACAATATCTAAACTAAGCTTCACTATATTTCTGACAATCTAAAACAATGATACTATTCCCTAATAACTTAATACAGCAAGGCAGATGATACAGTGAATGGTCTTTCTTGTAGTCAGGCCCAAGACAGAATACAGAATGCTCTGTCTCACTAAGAGACTTCTTAAAATAATATCTAAAATATTACTTTTGCAGAATGCCATCACTTTTGGTCATCTGACTTATAGTTTTCCATGCAAACTCACCATTGCTGGAAGGTGGCAGGATTTAGCACCTACCTGTAAACATACACACACACGGGTTTTTGTTCAGATCTGTGGCAAGTGCTGGAGGTCATAAAAAAAATTTCATACCTCCATGCTTCCAGAGTAGTAATTAGTTCACTCCAGAGACAATGCAGAAAGCTTCCTAGTACAGACTTTGCGTTTCTGGCTACATTGAAATCTGTGAGATAGCACCTTTATGGTCTAGCCCGTAAAATGATTTAATTTCTGATATATTTTAAAGTTTTCTGAACTGAGGTTAATCTCCCTATCTGCCAGTTTCCTCTGTTAAAACATGTACATTTGAACAGTTACAATAGTGCATGTACATTCCTTTTCCTCTCCAGTAGGGCACACTGTGGATACATTTCAAACAAACACTTTACAAATATCTTTTTTTAACACAAACATCTTTACAAATCAGTTTGAAATACATGACATGCAGTTCTAATACATTTGTAACACAAGCATCTAGTATAAATCAGTTTGATACTCACAAATGACATATAAATTATTTAGAGAATTCCAGCTAGCTGTGCTGACACAGTACCTCCGGACCCATTGTCACAGTGGTGAAGAAAGCAATTGCTAACAGAACAGGGTTACTCTGGCAAAGAAACACTCAATATACATTTGGGGGAAATGGGTTGACTGTCTCTTTACTAGAGGTGAATCAGTCCAGAATGTGAGCAACCAGCTGCAGCCCTTGGGATGCTGACAAATGTAGCAACTGGGGACTTCAAAGCTACAGGGCCTGTTAGCCAAAGCCATGCCAATCTTACCTTACAAATTATGCATTTCATCCATTACTCTTTTCTGCTGGTGACTTCATGAAGAAAGAAAACACATTTGCAGTGCACTGTTCATCTGTATGTGGAGTGGTCTTGCAGTTGTCACTGCAGAGCTGTCGTGCACTAAGCCAAAACAAGAAGTCACTCAGATTGTCGGGTTTATCAAATATTCTAAGCTGCAGTCCTTAAAAATTCCAGATCCCACACACACACACACACACACACACACACACACACACACACACACACACACACACACACACACAAGAAAGGTGTGAAAATTACTAGGCTTGCTCTGTCAGGAGTGATTGCAAGCTTTCGAAGAGCCAGGAAGGCAAATAACAGGATGTCTGTTTGCTGCTATGCCTAATTTTGTATTTAAATAAATAGCGGTATTCCAATTGCCAAAAATGAGTATGTACAACTTTGTTTATGCAATGTCGCAGTTCAACACATCCTCATTCTTTATATAAAGATTTTTTCATCTTTTTTTTTTTTTTGGAAAAATAGTTTTACTTTGCCACTTAAAACACTTAACTAATGGCCAGCAAGCCAGTCTCAAAATGTAAAACTGAGCCGTGATCACCACAAAACTTCAACATCTTTGCTGTCTAGTCCAAATCACAAAAGCCGAGAAGAATCCCTTGCAAAAACAATGAAAGACATGAAGAGGAAAAACAAAAAGCTTAGACCTTCAAGATCTGTAGCAAAGAGAAAAGTGGAAATGAAAAACACAGGTTTTAAAGGCTTTTGGGAGTACTGAGCATTAAATAGGCAAAATTAGAGAGATAGAAACTAAGTCTGGTTTAAGGATAGCTACACTAAAGGGTGGAGTTTTCCTTTAATCAAACAGATGATCATACGTGGGTGGGGACAAAGCCTATCCTCATATACTCTGTGAACATGAGGCTTGGATGCTCCTGCATAGGAAGTGAATACCAAATCTTCACAGATTTCTGAATGGTATAAAAAAGAAACACGGACATGGGAAAGAATGACAAAGACAACCAACTCTGACATGGTGCAATTTTTTGCAAAGGAGAAAGCCAAACTAATCAATACAAAAAAAGCAGCTCCAAAGATATTTGAAGAGAAATACAAGGAAAGACACCTGGATATGGAATTTGTTACAATACAAAAACAAGAAAACAAAGGAATGTAGTAAAGATGGTTTAACTTTTACCTTACTAAATAAAAACTGAAATTACGGATTATCTACAAAGTGAAGAATTTAGTGTAGAAAATCCAGTACAGGCAAAGTCACAGTATGATACAAGTCCTCAGATTAAGGAGCACAAAGCTGAACAGGAAGTATGGACATGGGGAAAGAACGGAAAACTAAATCAATACCAAAGAAATAACTCCAAAGATATCCGAAGATAAATACAGGCAAAAGCACCCAAACATGGAAAATTTCACAATACAAAAAAACAAGAAAATAAAGGGGGCAATTAGAAAAAAATGATTAATAAGAAGACATTCAACAAATATGCTCTGGAGCCTTTTGTAGGAGACTGGTACAAAAGTTCAAATGAAGTTGTACAGCATGGGAAGGAGCAGGAAACAGTACCAACTCTGAAGCAGGCAAGGTTGCAGAGTGATGGGCCAAGGATTTCCCATCTGAAGGAGCAGCAGATGAAGCAGGATGTATCTGAAGAGGATGTGCCATAGAAGATATTCTGGAACTTTCTGCATAATACCTTCAGGAAATGGAGAACAAAAAAAAAAAATAAAGAGATGCTCACTGCAGATTAAAGTGGAGTGCAATAGTTGAGGTGTTCTATTACCATCTCAGTAAGGCTTTTCTCCAGCTGTGATCTAATATTGGACGTTCCATGTTGTTGCCTAAAATGTTTTTTTCGGTGGGCAAAGGGATAAGATTATTTGAAGAAATATCCACAGAAAATTTAATTCTCTGTTTTATTGTTGGTAAACAACTATACACTAATGGAGTAATGTACTTTATTTGGTCTTTTTACGCTTTTTTCTGTATATCTAATTAGCTGGATTTTAGCTGAGGATCCATCTCCATTTGGAGGGCTTCATTTAGTAATCTTCACTGTGTCAATTTGTGTACCTGGGATTGATGGATCCCATCAGGCCCATGCTTACACTTATCAAGGGTATCGGAACTAGTCAGAGAAATGGGATGTATGGCTAGGCTTAAAAAGGCCCTTGTGGCCGTTAGCCTAATAAACACCTATGAACCATCAGTTTTCCCAACAAACTAGCTTGTATAATTTTGTGCATTATTGCGTCATAATCTGATTAATGGGCCCTGGCGACTGCTGTGTTTTTTTTGTTTTGTTTTTTATATTTTTGTATTATTACAGAGTTAGATGGTAGTATGTAGTGGGTCCCACAGTTTCACATTTGTATGTGTGAATAATCTAATCAAAGGTCCCCCCCCCCGGCATGGTACTGGAACAAAAAACAACAAATGGCCCAAATGATTAGAAGTTGTAGGACTTTAACGTTAGTCTCCAGCAGCACCCTGATGCCTCAGCTGTTTGTCTACTAGGCATGAAATTGCAATAAAAAATGCGCTTATAAAAGCAAAATTCACTCAAACAATAAAAACAAAAGGCATTCAAAGTGCCAAATAGTAATCACATCAAAGTAGAGTACAAAATGCAGGGTTCAAAATATGGACAGACAATGACTGACAATATTCTCTATTTAGGGTTTCACATGTCTTGAACAAATGCCACTTCTCATGAGACAAACTGACCAGTAGATATAGTTGCTCTTTTCTCCCCTTGAACACATTTCTGGTTTATACATCCATGTTTTCATTCTCCCATTTATTCCATGCAATTTCTTTTCCTTTGGATAATAATCTGCATTGTCTTCTTGAATATCCCTGCAGACCCCTTTAAAATTTTATTTTTCTGTCCTCTTTCATACTACTTTGCTTATAAAGATAAGGTAAAAATACAAGCTACCACATTGCCCAGTTTACTAACTTTGTGTTGCTTGTGTCTATATCTGCTTTGTTCTCACAAAACTGTGACTGGAAAATACAAACAAAAAAAGATGTGCATATACACCAAAGTTGCAGACCTCGGTACTGATGCATGCAAAACACAGGATTATGTGATGTCTGTTAGTAGCAGGTATCTGTGACTACTTGTGAATGGATGAGTGAGCGAATGTTAATGAGATTCGTAGCAGTGGTGTGAGCAGTATTCCAGATAAAAAAATGATTACAGAGTATTGATGGCCATTGCCTGCCCCAAGGTTCTGCAGGAGTGCAGTGTGGCATCACAGATGCAGGTATAAATATCAGGACTACAGCAGAATGATGGTAGGACTGTAGGGGAGTGATAAGGGGAAAATAAAGAAAAGGTCCACTGACGAGGGACATGAAGCAGGATAAGATGGGGGGGGGGGGATGAGGCCTGATAATGAAGAGAGAAAAATCAAGAAATGAGGGTAATGAGCAAAAGATAAGTGGCAGTGGTAAATTTTATAATTAAAGGTTGAACACAACAGATATACGTAAAGTAAGACATATAGGGTTGCTTTAGCATGAATGGAAGGGTGTAGCAGTGAAAAGGAACAAACATGCTTAGAAACAAAGGGTGGACCTTTTTGCAGGGGAAGGGAGAGACAACAAATTCAGGGTGGAAAACTAACAAAAGGAGGGTAAACTCAAGATGCTTGTGCATATGACCTAAGTGGTCAGTGATGTGTGCCATCATGTCAGTATGAGCTGCCTTGATACTAGTGAGCAGTGAGACATGAGCACCTGTGGATACATTAATAACATTCTATAAGCATGCCTGTCATGAGATGTATGAATCATAAACAGCATGACAGTCGTGTCCAGAAAGGTCTATAACATTATTACTTGCACACATTGATGGGGAAACATCAGTACGCTGCACAGACAGATCACCACAAATACATGGAGAAGTTGCCTGCAGTAAGGACTTGCGGAAGAATAAACAATGGTAACCTGCAAATTGTATACCAAAAGTATGTACTGACCAGTACTGGCAAATATACGACTGGCAAGTTGATGCAACAGACGAGAGTAACACAGAAGTTCTGGGCATGCATGCAAGATGTTAACATCACCTGTGCACACACAAAATATACAGATGCCAAAGTACAGATATACTAACATTTCTGTACAGGTTAGGGCATAAATGTAAAAAAAAATGATAATGCATGCACAAGAATATTATTTAAACAGGAAGTGTGTTGAAGACGCACTTCTATGTTGTGTGTGGGATTGTTAACATGTCTAACATGCCTTACAAGGGAAGTAATTCTAATCACAGCTATACACAAGGACTGGGTAAATTTTGTATGACTGCATGCAATCACAGCCCACAGCTAAAAATATCACAAACACCGGACATGTATGGTTTTTCAATGCTTAATGGAAGCATGTAATAGGAATATCACAGCAGTTGAATACCAGACTAAACTGTGTCTGCCAGGTCTGGTGGCAGCCCTAGGGCATATCCTGACACATAATGTTTGGAGTAACATCAGTAGTAATGGGCAATGTGGTACAGCAGTGTCAATATGTGCAACTGTAGTAGCAGTGTCTCAAAGTTCAGAGTGCTGTATTTGTGTGCTCACACAGAAATGACAGACCATAATGGACAGTTTCGGGACCAGTGCAATTCACAAGATTCTGGACAGCCAGGTTAGCACTGTAACTATAAATCTGGTATCCATATAGACGGCATTCACGCATCTACATCTATGGGTGAAAGGACCACAAAATTCACAGTGGAATGTGCAAATACACATTTGTATGCAGATGTACATGTGTTACTATGTAAAGGTGTGACCACCCTAAAGACATGTTGACCATCCACACTTTGCACTCAGTGGTGTTAAACAGCAGCAGCACTGACAGGCACCTCTAGTGCAACATTAGACTTACAGTTGTGATGTCATCTAATTCTGTGCAACTAACATCCAGGGAGCTGTTGCGTGTTGTTGCTGAATTATTAGTAAATATACGTGCAAAACTTAACTAGCCAAATATTCTGCATTGTACTGTAGCTCACAGTGTTAGCACTGTGAGACAAATATCTGTTTTACAGCTAATACTATACATTTTTTCTGCGTTTCAACACCTGTTTATTCATGTTGTAAAGTTATGCTGTGTTTGACAGTTTGGTGTTTTCTTCCTTGTTACTGTGCATATCATTAGGCAACTTGCTTGTCTTTTCGTCTGACTACAACTGTTGTTATTCTCATGAGAAAATTTCTGTCCCTGGTACACCACTGAAAATGGAACCTCCCAGATATGCTTCTCAGTTAGAAATATAAAATAAATAAATTACAAGGATTGTTTTATGCCACAGAACTGGTTATACTTGGTTGGTGCCCATACACATACATGGTATGTACCTCGACATGGGTTGTCCCATAAAGGGCCAATCCATGTGTGCAGAGTTGTCCATTAATTTGTGATAATGGAAAAAAAAACTGGCATGCAAGCCAGATAATTTATAAATGTATGAGTTTACAATGTATGGGAATCAGAGTACAAACCAAATAAATCATATGTACTTAGAAACTTGTACACAAACTGGGTATCATAAGTAAGGATACATGTAAGAACACAGGAACAGTACTAGGTAGACAATAACAAGGGACCATAAGAGGCCTAGCCATATACCTCTAAGTAGATATGCTTACAAGTCCTTAAATTTGGCCCATCTGCCATATTAGGCAAAGATATACAAGATAATACTGGTGTAAAACTATTTGTACATTCAATAGTCAAAATTAGCTTTAAAGGCAGAGAAAGTAGTACATTTCTTGACCTGTAGTGGCAACTTATTCCATAGGTCGGGAGTACACAGAGTTAGAAACCTATCCCATCTTATTTCAACTTTTCCCGTTTAGGGGTAGCCACAGCAGATCACCTGCCCGCTCATGACTGGCAGTGGAGTTTTACAGTGTCTAGTTGCCAGCCCGGCGCCCAACCTTCCACAGAAGGCACACACACACGCACTCACACCTATCCCATCGCAAGTCTTAATTTATTTGCTGTATAAATTTAAGTCCCTAGAATAAGTATTTGTAGAGCTACTGGTTTTGTGAAAAAAATATAAGATCAAATAGTACTGAGTTTATCACCAATCTGTCAGGATATTTGAAGCATTTAAGGCCTTTTGATTTTTTTAAGAATTTTTAGGGCTTTCCATTTGAATGATGTACTTGGGAGTTGTACATACCAAAAGAAGGTTATTCATGATGGGTTTAGTAAGGGATGAGCACAGTTGTAAGAGGACTTGTTTGGATCTTGAAGGTCTTCTCTCAGAGATTAACCTGGCCAGATAGAAGGATTTCTTGACAGTGGTGGAAACATGATAACTGAATGAAGGTGAGTTGTCCATGTACCCATGTTTATGACTGTATCTGTTTGAAGAGGAGTACTGCTTGTAATATAGGAGGTGAATCTGGAGGTATCATGTGGTCTGTGAAAAACGCACAACACCTGTAGGAATCTTTATTGCCATTAACGAGCATCTCTAGATGTACATGGCAACCTCTGTCCTTCAAAAGAACATGCAGGCTACTGTACTGGGTCTCATGTTGGAACGCTGTAATACGATACATGACCAGAACTGTGACCTCCTTGTAGATGCTGCCAAACTATGCAGCTGCCCTTGACAGCCAAATTCTCAGAGAAGATCATATGCAACAGCTGTCTGGGCTGCCTATGCTCCTCAGTTCCTTCGAATCTCTCTGACTGTAGTAGCTTGTGTGATGGTTGTTTCATGGCCTTCCCACATCACCTTAAGACGTGAGGAAAAAAATATGACACAAATGTTAAATAGTGAAGGAAAAACAGTAATGTGGGAATCCTGAAATGCCATATCTTGGAGAATTCTCCCCATCTTGAGGTGCAGCAGTGTCAGACAGTACATTCAAGTAGGAGCAATATGGGGGCAAATGTTCCCATTCTATGGACAGCAAGACAGATCTCTATAGGTTACATTGACTTTGAAGTGCCCACTGCTTTCATCTCAAATTGCACTTTTCTTACCTAATCCGAGTATGTTAAAGACTTGTCATGTAGACATTTCCTCAGCACAGTCTCAGGTGCAGTAATGAAAGTGAACAGGAAAAGAGACGTGACCCTTCCTGTGACTGATTAATCCTCGATATCAACAGGCCAGTTACATATGGAGACAGAATGAGCCACAGTTAATAGCGGAGAGATGCTATTTTCAGGGTCTGTGGCATCAGTACTGCAATGTACATGACAGCGAAGATATGAAAATGCTGAATATGCAAAAAGCTTTAGTTGGCACACATTGTTCAAAAATGTATACATAAGCAATAGAAAACAAATATATTAAGCACCATTCCCTGTGCATGGCAACGGGACACACTTCTCAACATATAATTTAAAACTTCCCATAACCGTACTAAACCTGTATGCAGCCATACGTTAAATTGTCAAGTACCGTATGAACCTGCACGGTATGCATACTGTGTACATGCAGTACTATAGATAGCATGCCTTGCGCTGTTCTTTCAGCATACTTGGGAAAGTGAATATCTGCTCTGTATTTAGCGCCATCCAAGCGCAAATTGCCTCAGAGTACTGGATTTGCAGATATCTGTTTTAGCACACCACTGAATTTATTTGAAGGAAGGCAAGCATGTGTGAGTGTGCATTACCTACAGTGCATGGATATGAATGTCAGCATCAGTGCTGATGACAACCACACCATGTGAAGGTGCAGTCTGTAGTACCTGCAAGTCAGAAACGTATGCAAAACAGCCATTACTTCACATACGTTAAATGCATGAGAAATGGTGCAGCCATTGGGGTATTCTATACAGCTGCTGGCAGCATACAGATGGATGCAGACGATAACTCTCAACCTCAGTGCAATAAATCTGGATAAAGTCTGACAAAAAAACAGGGATAACGGTCCAAAAATAGGGACAAGTTTTAAATATTACTCTTAAAAAAACTTACAAACCCTGTTACTCTAGCAATGTTCTAACATGCATTTTTCTGAAGGATTTGAAATCAAAAACTCAAATGTGTGTCATTTATTTGACCTCAGATCATCCCAATGATTTGTCAGAAAATCACACATTTTGAGGAATAGACCAAAAATATGCGGCAAAAATCTGTACAGTTGAGAAGTATGAAATTGCAGACACGTCTCTCGTTTTTCTTAAAAGTACCCCACTCCCCCAAAAGAAACTGTTTAGCGGGGGGACACATCTCCCTCATGATTACATATTGGCAGGGGAATTAACTTTTGTTGTAGTCTAAGGTACTGAATTACATGATCTATCAACACGTCTGCATGTTTCTAGCATTTGTGTAGTGCAGAGTTGACAGTTAGGATTAATATGCAAATCCTGCCAAGGGGGTAGATGAGCAGCAAATATATGTTCTGATTTCTGTAATCACAGATTTTGGTTTCTCTTAAATTTTTGTAACCTAGAAAGTTAAAATATATGACCTCGTCCACATGTTAAAGTATGAATATGTTGTCACTTTCCACCAGTTTTTAATTTCCTTTGCTGAATTAAACATAAAAACTGTTAAGGCCTTGTCCCATTTAAACAAACCATATGAAATGATTTTGACCAAATGGGTTGATGTGCTGAAGTGCCTTTCAAAAATGTATCCATAGCTGTGGCAGCTTTTTTCCCACAAAAATGTTTTTATTCATTATATAACACAATAAATTAACAGTATAGTAACAAGAAAAAAAAAACTATACACAATGTCTACAACAACTAAAAAAGCAATATAGATGGGAGAACACAATATTTCTCCAACAGATTAGACAATTTTGTCCAAACAATTAAATGATGGGTTGTGTTGTTATGCCTTGCTTTTGTAGTAGCAGTCTCATTCTTACAAATGTATTTCACAAGATGAATAAACAACTTTTAAGACAGGAGAAGATTGGGATTTCCCATTTTTAGTAACAATTTTCCTTGCTATAGACAAGATAGACCATAGTAAAAATGTTTTGAGGAATGACTTCAGGAACACTGAAAAGGATCAGGGATTCAGAAATTATACAGTTGTCATTCCATAGAGCTTTACAAAGATAAGTCTAACCAAAAATGGGGAAATTATTTTGCAATTAACCATATATCCAGTCAGCATCAGGGTGTCCACATAAACATTTCATCTTCCTTGTACATTGTTAGTCTATGTGGGGTGAAAAAACATCTACGTAAAAATTTCCATGTATATACATGCCAAAACTGGAAAGATGTGGATTCCTTCACCGACTGTAAACAAAGTTTATCTTTTTCTGAGAATACTTCACCTGAATAATTCCAAAAAGAAACATCTGTTTTGCTAAAATAATTTCTGAGAATTAATAGCACGTCTGAAGTGTTCTTGGGTGAACAATTAGTAATTGTTGAGATAAAATCAAAGATTTTTAAGCTACTCTTACTGTATGCCTCTAATGAGGGTACGAGCTTGGTATGTATAAAATCCTTACAAGTTTGAATGTCCAGCCAATTGCAATTTTGCAAACTGTATCTGCTGATCAAATAGTCTGCAGAACTTATTTTATCAGCTGAGAGAAATTGATTCTAATAAAATAGGTCACCCTTCCTAAATTCTAACATTTTCTGGGTATCGAAAGATATCAAACATTCATTTGTGTAAGCATAGGAAACAATTAATAAATTCTTAATTAATAGATTAGAAAACATAAGCTTTTTAAAACAGCAATATTTAGTTTAAGAGGTGTGAGAACAAGTTTTGACCTTTCATTTTGAATGGATATTTTTAAAATCCATATAAAGATGCTTATATGTATTTGAGTATATGATTCAAGCTATGTCCTATTATTATTAAGAAGTAAGGTTTCATGTATTGATTTCCAATATTCCAAAGCAACACCATATTAATAAATACAGAATAAATCAATCAATATTTGGAAACACTTACCTCTTTCATCCCAGCATGTGGTGTGCCAGAGAAGAGCAATTCTTGTTTTTTTTGGGGATACCAAAGGAAGCCGAGTAATAAAGTTATTCATTTTCTGTTTAATTTTGACAGGTGGGGGAATTATTAGAGCTCGGCCAATGAATAAGATTTTAGGTTAACTATCATTTTGATTAAAGTTAGTCTTTATAGGACTAATTAAAAACTATACGAAAAGTCCATAGCCTATGTAAAGAATAGATCTTGTCTATCCAGCCCATTCAAAATATTAAGAGGTACTAAACGGGAGTGCGTCATCTCCCCATTACTCTTTGCCCCTGGCAATTGAGCCTTTTGCAAATTAGTGTCAGACAAATTATCCCCCAAGATACAACTGTTTGCTGATGACCTACTAATAACGTCTAAGGATACTGAAAATTCAGTAGATCACCTATTACATAATCTAGACTTCTTTGCAAACATCTCTGGTCTAAAATGCAATCACAACAAAACTCTGGCATTTCTAATGAATAAAATGTTACTATTAAACTAGGATCAAAGAGACAAACTGGGAGGGCACACACGGTATCACTATTTAATCCAATTATAAAAAAATCACTCGCATCTAATTACCAACAACGTATAAACTCAATTACTAGTCTAATAGACAGTTGGAACAGAGTCTACTTCACATTTGAAGACAAGCTGTGGCAGCTCTACTATATTCTTCCCAGCAGTCCCTATTAACTGAAATATCTTAATAATGGATAACTTTGAAATACAATTTAAAATATAAAACTGCACGGCATTTTGATAACATGTACAATCAAAAAAAGCATCTGCAAAATACCACTTCATCAGTGAAATGTGTAAATTTGTCTACTTCGTCCATATACTTCAGATTTAGTCTGCTACTCCTGGAGATCTCAGAAGTGTTGCATCTCAGGAAAAAAAAGTGAAGCTTAGACAAGCCCCTTCCATTTACTGTTTAAATAGTACAGTTTAGTTCTACTCTTTTCTGAAATATTGACTAAGACTTAAAGAACACATATCTAGTATTTAGGAATCCAGAGGGATAGGTCAGGTTGTGGTAGGTGTATATACAATGATTTTTATAAGAGAAATGTTTAAAAATATGATTTTTGGGGTTTTTGTCAATACACCTTTATTTTTTGGCTTTGTTTACAATTCTTGGGCTAAGAAGTTGAGAAGTGCGTATGTACGTATTCTCTATAAAATATTGATTAGTAATAATCTTGACATTTTTTGATCTTAGACCTTAGGTCATGGCTGAAAAGGGTCAGCAGACCAATGTAATTCTGAGAAGCGTAGCCATTTAGAACTAATAATTTGGCTCAGAAGGAAAACAGCAGTAATGACCAGTACTGACATTTTGTTGGAGGTCTGTTATGTCAGGGTTTAATTTGTTTGTTAGATGGTGTTACTTTATTAGCAGAGTGCCGGTCTTAATGTTTTTTTTAGTATCCCGGGCAGGCCCGAGTAAATTTTGGTGTAACCTGTATTCTTTTTTCCCTTTATTATAAAATATTAACAATGTTTACATCAACAGCTATCACGATATGCAAATAATAAAATGGCTGTGGGAAGAAAGGAAAGAAACCTAGAAGATGGTTAAAAAAGAAAAATAAAATATATAAATCAGCTCAGTTCAGAGTAATGCCCATTGATACTTAACTTATTTATAATGCAAACTCCACCTTGTACCAACATCTTTGCAAAACAGCAATTTTTCATTTTATAATTAAATATTTTAGTAACCACTGTGGCTAATGCAGTCTGCTATCTTTCCCCCATAAAATCCTCTAACATACCCAAGAGAAAGTTTTCAGGAGTGAATGGAATATCTTTGCCTATTAGCAGGCAGCTTGCTTCCAATATTCAGTATTCTGAAGACAAATCCACCAACAATGAAGCATGCCCTCCTTTTCCAAAAAAACAGTGTCAGTTACACTGAAAGCAGTCTGAAAATCTGCCGCAAGTCTCTGAACAATGCACTTCTGCTAGATTAAATCCCATCAACTTCAGTCTCGAAGTATGATCTCAAAGTGAAATGCAGAATGGGCAAAGAACTACATGTAGCTTGTATGTTGTGCAGTACACCTTTACCAGAAAAGCACAATGAATTTTTAACAGAAGCAGGGGAAAAAGGTCTGTAGCAAGCAGGGAAGCAATTGCCATTGCAGTCATTCTGCAGATAAAACTTTCTAGTCTTGCCGGCATTTGGTCAGATCAGCCAAGTTTAAGGCGCCTAGTTATGGACATTTTGTTGCTGTCTGTGTTGGTGCAAGACTGTATTGCTTATAAGCTATTAATTTGTGGGTGGTCTAAAGTGCATGCAATCCTAAGAAAAAAAAAAAAATACAGGTATTATTTTGCCTGTCCATTTGTCAGTCTCTGGAGTGCAGTGACATTTAAGTGGGAGTAATGATGCAAGAAAGGTGTGTTTGGGGGGCTTGCGATTTTTGTAAATGTCTAATTTGAATGTAAAATAAAGGTAGAAAAAATGGCAACAAGTAAAAATATGCTCATCTCCAAAACGGACAGATGCCTTCACAAACCAGGCACAGTCCATAAGTAATCCAAAGGAAAAACAGAGTAGTGCAGCTATTAAAATGTTCCACTGTTGTAAAATAAAAAGCACAATCCAGTTGTAAAAACCTACTACACTTTATTTTTAAGCGCTTTTCTTCCACTTATAGCGGGACTTCTTCAGACCACATACAGTTACTTCACACTGTGGTATAAAACCTGTTCCACTCCTGTTCCACTCTCAACTTCCCTTCAGTTAATTACATAAGTAAACTATGCTGCTTGATTAGTAATTGGTAAATGATACACCAATTAATTTAGTTCTTCACTGTTACTTAGATTTCAGTAAATGCGTCTTTCGGCTTTTCCCGGTTAGGGGTCGCCACAGTGGAACTCTGGTCCGTTAATGATTGGTAGTGGATTTTTACATACCGGGTTACCAGCCCTGATGCACAACCTTCAATGAAGGCACGGCCCATTCACGTATGCCTCCACACAGACGACACTCTAGCTGAGAATCGAACGGGACAACGTCTTTCTAGGAGGCGACAAAGCTACCGCAGCACCACCAATGAAGCTCCTAAATAATGTGCTGTGTGTGTTGCTTACATTAAAAAATATGTAGACTCTTGCTGAAATACATGTACTTGCATCGTACGATAATTAAATCAATTTTATAAGTTTGTGACAAGTGTTATGAATTTATATTTGTTTAAAATAAATACTTGTTTAAAATACATAGTTGAAAAACATAGTTAAAAAGTTAATAATATACATTTAGAATAAATACTTGTTTAAGATGCATAGTTAAGAATACATACTTAAAATGTTTCACTTCTACTAGGTTGTTGTTGTGTCTTTCGGCTTTTCCCGGTTAAGGGTCGCCACAGCGGAACTCCGGTCCGCTAATGATTGGTAGTTGATTTTTACGTGCCGAGTTACCAGCCCTTCAACGAAGGTACGCCTATTCATGCATGTCTCCACGCAGAAGATGCTCTAGCCGAGAATCGAACCGGACAGCGTCTTACTGTGAGGTGACAATGCTACCATAGCACCACCACCGCAATCACTTCTACTAGGTCTACGACTTAAAACATACCTTAATACATAAATAAATCAAGACATTAATACATAAATCACCTCTACTGAAACTAAATTTAAGTAACTAACAAATCTTGTCTAACAAATCTGTCTGAAGTACATTTCCTGAAGTTTATAAAATAAACAGCGTTAGTCCTAAGTTACCTGATAATGTGCATTCAGGAATGATGAATAATAAAGAATAATATGCAGGGCTAAGGAAAGGCAAGGGAAAAGGGGGGGGGGGAGAAAGGGAGGGAAAGGAATTCTGCTAAATTTTCTATGTACCCTCTAGAATGCATGTTTAGATTTGTGACTTCATGAATAATGATCATAAGTAAGAATTGGGACCTAATTCAGTCCGATAGTGTTCTCTATCCGGTAAACTACAAGGGCCACCTAAAACAGTTTTTAGAAAAGGAAAAAGATCTAAAGAACCTGTTGGAAGGAAATAAAGGAAAAGTAGTCTTTGCTAATACTAAAGGAACGTGTAAATGCCAGATGTGCCCTTATTGTCCCTACATTGACACAACTCAGAATGTTTCTATCCATGGGCAGGAGTACAGTACTAAATGCAAATTCAACTGTAACTCCAAGGGTGTGGTTTACCTAGCGTCATGTAAACCATGTCCTGCGTTCTACATCGGTAAAACCGACAGGAAACTTAGGGAAAAGGTGTACGAACACCTTTATAGTATTAGGAAGTGTAAACTAGAAAATGCCTTAGCCAGACATGTAGGTAAATACCCGAACCACTCATTTGGTTTTCGAGCAATAGACAGTGTTGCAGAAGACGGGAAAGGCAGACCAACTGCTTTACTCTTGGAAAAATTAGAATTGTCCTGGCAACTAAGAACCCGTGTGCCTGTCATGCCCCTGGTTTGAATGAAATTTATTCAACAGCTTGTATATTGAAATTGAAGAGCCTTTCAAGATATTAAGTCACAAATCTAAACATGCATTCTAGAGGGTACATAGAAAATTTTGTAGAATCTCCACCCCCCCCTTTCCCTTGCCTTTCCTTAGCCCTGCTTATTATTCTTTATTATTCATCATTCCTGAATGCACATTATCAGGTAACTTAGGACTAGCGCTGTTTGTTTTATAAACTTCAGGAAATGTACTTCAGACAGGTTTGTTAGACAAGACTTGTTAGATACTTACATTTATTTAAATACTGCATGCTTCAAGCAAATAGTTGCAACAGTTTCGTTAGAGGTGATGTATTAATGTCTTGATTTATGTTTTATGTATCAAGGTATGTTTTAAGTAATGGACCTAGAAGTGAAACTTAAGAATGCATTTTAAACAAGTATTTATTCTAAATATAAAATTCTTTTTAACTATGTTTTTCAACTATGTATTTTAAACAAGTATTTATTTTAAACAAATTCACAACACTTGACAAAAACTTTATAACATTGATTTAATGATCGTACGATGCAAGTACATGTATTTCAGCAAGAGCCTATATATTTTTTAATGTAAGCAACACACACACCACATTACTTAGGAGCTTCATTTATTGAAATCTAAGAAACAGTGAAGAACTAACTTAACTGATGTATCAGTTACCAATTACTAATCAAGCAGCATAGTTTACTTGTGTAATTAACTGAAGGGAAGTTGAGAGTGCAACAGGTTTTATACCACAGTGTGAAGTAACTGTATGTGGTCTGAAGAAGTCTCACTATAAGTGAGACGAAAAGCACTTAACAGAAATAAAGTGTAGTAGGTTTTTACAACTGGATTGTGCTTTTTATTTTACAACAGTGGAACATTTTATAGCTAGAATACTCTGTTTCCTTTGGATTACTTCTGGACTGTGCCTGGTTTGTGAAGGGGTCTGTCCATTTTGGAGATCTGAATGTAAAATAACTTGGGAGTACATCCGTTATGAGAATGTGTGTACCTCAGCTGCTATTTGTGAGATTTCTATAGCAGAGTTATTGCGAGTCAAGATCAGTGCGAGGTGAAATGGACTGGTTTCTTTTGGCTCTTGGGCCCCTTCCCAGGAATGCACTTTCCATAGAAGGTTCATGTGTGCCTCTTACAGTAGTTCACTAGAGACTGCCTAGAGTCAGGGCCTTCATTTACTTAGATGACTGGCTACTTGTTGCTTGCCTCAGGACATATTAAAAATGTCCTGCAGAAGGCAGTAACACAAGTTCATTTGTTTTGATGTTTGTCAGTGGATGACTTCCTCAATATGCTGGATCTCATGGTAGTGTTTGTGCCAAATTATGAGCGTTCTCTGGAAAGCATTTTTAGTCTGGTGTTCCCAGAATCGCAAACCCTGTTGGGTCTCCTTAAGGATTACTGAAACTTATAAAACACCATCAGCAGTGGTGGTATGATGCAAACTCCATTGATTCAGTTGAGCTGTCACAGAGATGGTCAGATGACCACTGTAGCCAATGACAGAGGGGTGAAGTCCTGAATTTACCCCTGCATGTTGTCCAGGCAGTCTGTTTGAATGGCAGCTTGGGTGCAGACTGTATAAGTGTCACTCACCTTAGTGCATCCACTGTGGGGTGGAATGACTATCCCGGATGCTGGCGCATTTCAGGAGTTCCATCTTCACTTAAATGTGTTGGAGGTGACGCATTTCTTATAATGCTGACAGACTTTAAGGCATTCTCCCACTACACTTGTAACAACATACCTGTTGTGCTGTACTTCAACAAATAAAGGTATATCCTCTGTCAGGAAGCAGCATGTGCCTTGTAATAGGTTACTCATAATGCCTTACAAATGGTGTATGAGCCACTCTATAACAAGGGACCTGTTCTAGAGATGGAAAAGATCCCAGGATGACCTCTTAACATAGCCAACCAAGTGCAAGTGACAAAAAATGTTTTTTTTCCGGTCCCCTTTCCAAGGAACATGACCCAAGGATGCCTTTGTACATAAATGGCCTCCGGTGTTCTCTGTCCTTTTCCTCCATTTCCTTGGAGATTCAGACTTTTGGTTATCCTCTTAAGTCTTTTTCTGCTCTTGGTAGACACTGGTGCCCCTGCTCCAGAAGCCACGTCACTTCCTTCAAGACATGTTTGTATTATCCGTCAAGCAAATCACATCCAGATCTTAACTCTTTGATAACATAACTTACGCAGTTCTACTAAATTGTCAAGAAACCTGTATTTTCAGTTAAGGTAGCAGAAATCAATGTCTTCCCTGAGATCTTGTTCTTAGAAAGCTTAAATTGATGGAAGGACTATTTTAAAATGCATCTAAAAAAGGATATTGATCTCCCTACCCTTTTTGTTCTGGACAATCTCACTGAAATTCTTGACTTTGGCCTTTGCTAGTCTTCTGTCAGTGAATATAATTATCCCTGACTTTTTTCATTCAGGAATAGTTTTTTTTTTGCACATCATCTTTTAAATTACCCCCCCCCCCCCCATTCCACCCTGAGACCTTCAAGCTAGAAGAACTTGTACTCTTCCATTTGAACTAGCTACCTTTGCAGAAATAAAATACTTTTACTGGAAGATTTCTTTTTCTAGTTGCCATAACTTCAGCAAAACCACATTCTGAGTTGCAAGCTGAGGTCGTGTTCATCATGACTTCTCACTTGTGGTTCATGAAGTCAGGGTGACACCTGCACCTGCCCAACTTTCTTTTTTCACTGTGGAAATAGTAGGAGCATCATGTCAATTGGCAGTCCAGGTTCTGTGAAGATGGGACTAATTCCTTCCACAAAGTTGACAATTTATTTATTTTGCCAAACCAGCTGCATACGTAAAATATGGTGCTAACATCCTCTCCAAGGACTCATTTCTGCTACAGCTTTTCAAGGAAGATGAGCAACCAAAATTGTCGCAACTAGAACTTTCTTATGGAAACCAAGATAGTCTAGAATTGCATAGAGATACTCATCTTGCCATATGTCAATATTAAAATTTTTGTAGTGCAAAAAGAGCGGTCACAGAAAGATCAGATGTCCACAGTAGCTTGTGCTGGTGACCTGAAGAGGGTAAAGCCTTGATTAGTTCCCAGAGGACCATTGTTTGTTTGAACAGCAGCTTGGGCACTTGATGGTGGCTGGGAGAGGATGATGAATGTGCCCGTTCTGTTTTGGGGGATGAAGCAGAGCCCCAAATCGGTCGGCAAACTGTCAGCATTGCATGTAGCATCCTGAAGGCAGGCTTTCACCACAGCAACCCATCACTTGATGGTAGCCTTCAGTAGTGAGTGCAGTGGAGCATGCATTTGCAAGTGGTAGTGGGATTTTGAGTGACAAGGGTAACTGCCCTCCATTGGCGAGGGGTGAGGTTAGGACTACAGAAAAAAAAAAAAAACACCCTCGTTATTGGGATGACCTTCAGGACAAAAGCAACCCTTGTGTCTGCTGGTATAACTACCTTCACACAGTGCTGTCGATCCCTTATATAGGAGGAGCGAGTGGGCCAAGTCTAATTTGGGATGGCTAAGTGGCTGACAGGCACAGGATAAAAACTACTTGGGGACATCTATTAAGTACTCTATTTGGAGAAGCATTGAAGAAACTGCCTAGATATAGATGGATTTTCCTGGTTTATTTCTTTTGGGTTTTTAATGCTAAGATGGGAATTAACCCATTTCCTAAATCAGGGTATGATTTAAAAGTTCATGAAATACGATTGTTTCAGTCTTTGTGGATACTGCTAAGAACACTTTTAGTGGAGTGTGCCCAACACCGCCTCCTTCTGTAACTCCTAGGGAGTTATATGAAGTATGACAATAATTTTTTAATTAAACCCGTTGTTCCTTCTACTCTTGGAACTGGGTTATCTTTCTTCCATGTTGCTCTTGTTTCTGTCTGCAAATCAGGGAGTTTTATAACGGTCTCTCTCTTTCTCACTGCATGTAAGAAACTGTAATCACTTGGTGCAGATTCAATGATCAGTGCCACTTGTCTTTTTTTGTAGTCTCCTACATCAGTTTTTCTCAAAAAGTTTTTTGCACTGTTGGTAGTGGGTGAACCCCATGCGATATAAACTTCTTCATTCTCTGCAGTGCTTTGTGGTTCATGCTCCCAGTGCTTCTCAGCTACTTCAGTACTGTAGTATTTGCACAATCCCCATTGCAAACGTCTTACCACATGATTTGTAGTTTTCAGTTTACAGGCCTTATTCCATGAAAGTATCACACCCAGCAACAAGACATGCAACTGTTATTTCTTTTTTTATAAAAATTCTGCAATTTGTCTCGTTTCCCCCACAGGCTCAGTACACTTTGAAAACCAATGTGCATGTAGTCCACTATCCTGGAACTCCCATTATTGACCCTTCAATCTTTTGGTTTCAATTCAGTCCTCAACCATTCCTGCATCAAACTCTGATTCAGGTTTCTCCGGGAGGTCTCTGTGCTTGCCACAATATTTATGCCTTTTCCACATGTCCTTCCTTCTTATCTGATCCTACTTACATTTTCAAAACATTCTGTTGCCGTTTGCTTTTTCTTCACTTCTTTCTGGTTTGATTTCTATTCCTACTTGTTATCAAAATGCTTCAGCTAAACTAAGTAAGTCATCTTGGACTTTTTCTCCTCATGTTTCACTCTGTTGTATCCGATGAATTCAGCAGATATGTATGCAGTCCCACAACTGCAGTTCTGTACGTATAATCAGTTTTAGGAGGCCCATACCTCCTTTGGAACGAGGAATATATAATGTTGGTATACAGTGATTCTGTAAATCATTAGTTTCATTCTACAGAAGTATTTTTTTCTTACTGAGTTTTATTTGTACTTATTCACGTTTTATTGCCGATTCCTCATCAATTCCTAAATATGGAGACACTTCCTTGTGCTCAGGTTCCTTTAAATTACACTCCTGTCACAAATTCATACTTTCTTTATGTTGCTTTTGCACATTTATTAAGACCAGTGAGACTCTTGTATCATCTGATACAATTTTAACCACTTGCACTTGTGATTTCAATTCCTCATCTGATGAATTATACAGTTTAAAGTCGTCCACAAAAAAAGATGAAAAGTCATTAAACAAGGTTGTTTTCTGGGAGCCTAATTTTTACCACGGCCTAATCTGGTAAGTAAACAACTTATTGGCTGGTTAAAAGTGAAGACAAAACAGCAACCGTGACAGAGAACCACACTGGAATATCCCCTTTTAATTTTGTTAACCCTGGGATAATAATTTGCTCTGTCATGGCATAACTAGGGCTAAAGCTGTCTGTGAATATGTTAATACTTGCCAAAAACTAGCTACTGTGTCTGGGCCTAGGGTTTCCAGCGAGGCATTTTTCTTAATTTTGTTTCAGTTGCTCTGACAGTTAAGCCATTCCATTTCATACCCTCTACATTAGAACTCCTTACTGTTTATTTTAATTTTTCTCTCCATTCACAGTCCTTGTTACACAGGGTCTTCATAAATATTTTTCCAAAATGTGTCCATGTCTTCATTTTAGGTGGTGTTTCGATTCCTTTATCTTTATTTCCCAGTTCTCTATAAAACTCTTTGCCCATCACTGAATTGCTTATTTTCTACCTGCCCTTTACATTTATCTGCCTGTGCTGATATTTTTAGTGTTTGACAGATCAGAGTCTGGTTTGATCCTGTGCGTTGCTTTTACCACATCTATCTTTTGTAGTATCTTTGATCTGTTCCCTCTTCACTGTTCTTCTAACAGTGATACTTCTCATCTTAATTGCTTTCTCTATTAGACGTTGCTATGGTGGCATTTTGTTTCTTCCCTTCCCGCACAGTTCTGTTTTTGTGGCAAAAAATTTCTGATGATATGTTTATCCATTCTAAGTCAATTTTCTTAGATTTCAGTCTAGAAGAAAACAAGCATCTCTTTTTGGTTCTCCATTTCCTGAAGGTATTATAGGTTCATAGATGCTTACTAAGCTAACGACCACAAAGGCACACATATGCAAACAGTACATTACACACACTCTTACAAACACAATGCTTTCAGCACCTGCACTTCAAAGTATTTATTTTATTTCTGATGAAAGAATGGGGCAGTCCTCCAACACATAACAAAAGATTTAAAAAGCAGAGAACAAGAAAAAGGACATTTTTTCATATCAACCGTGTTGCTCCAGTACTATAGAGATCTGTTGCAATGCCCCTCACTATCTCGTGTGCTCAATATATATTTCAACGCAGCTGTTCACAATAAATGGAGACAGCAAATAATTGTCAACACAAGGCTACTGGCAGGTGAGATGCTACATGTCCCACGGCTAGGTCCAGTGCTACTTCTGATTTTTTCATTCTCAATATTCACAAATACCAAAATAAGTACAGTATCTAACACCCAGGGAAAAAAAGGAGGAGCAAATGCAAGCATAACGTACATGAGATTAAGAAGAGACCAGTAATGGTATATGACATTTGGTGTAGTAGAAATTCTATACACCCAGGAGTAAATAAAAAGGTTGGTGAGAAGTATCACTGTGGAACTACCTTGTATAAATTTTGTATGCCACAGGTACAGCAGGACTGATTAAAGCTACTGAACAAACCTCAGCAAAGCTATAGCCAAGGATCACACTTCAGCGGCCCTACCTGGCAGCAAGACACTGAACAAAAGTAGAACATCATGGGTGACGGTGGTAGCTTTAACAAATGGTTTAAAGACCTCATCACATCCATTGTGAATTAAAAGCCAAGCATGAATTGAATCCCCCCCTTTAATTTCTAAATCTAAACATTCTGTGTCTAGAAGTACTACCACTCTTGTTCTGTGATTCTCTTAACATTCGAGGATCAGGATGGCTGGAGTATCTGTACTGCACAATAGTAGCAGTGCTACTTCATACCAGTTGCACCGTTCTTGCTACTTGGGTTATACACAGTGGTACACAGTTACCACTGTGTCCTCAGCCTATCACAGGACATTTGTCTATCTGCTGACATGAAAGACACTCAAAATATTTTCACATTTAAATCGGCTACGGTAATGCTTGTTCCCTCATTCACTAAAACTCGAGACAAAAGCCCTTCAATGCTTCTACTGCTTTGTTATCCAACAGTCTTTCACATTCACTCACCTTCAGATGGATGCAGATTTTTTGGAAGAGCTTACATTTCATCAAGCTGGGAGAAGTAAATGCTCCTCTTTCAGGAAGAAAGATACTACTTTGTTCCCATTTGTTTCATGCAGGAAACTACACTCATTATACATATCTCCCGGTGACAGTTAATACTTTACTTTTTTCTCTTATGTTGACCGCAGAATTATTGCCATTTCTTGATGATTCATTTCAGGTAGTCACTCTCCCTTCCCTCATCACATGATACTCACACAATTATAGTAACCCCTTTCTGTTGTCTCCCAAGCCACCTTGTACTGGAATTGGTATTAAAATAATTTTCTTACTGCTTCTATTATGTCCTGTGGGTGCCCATAATTTTGCAAATTCTAGAAAGTAATGATCATCTACAAACACAGACGAAACTATGTAGACATAATTATTCTTCATGTTTCTGCATTATGATTTGAAATACTTCCATTTTAATTCAATATGCTCATTTTGGCAATCCAAATCATAATTTTACTCTACATCGAGGCTCTGCACAGCACTTTCAAACATGTAAAAGGAATCATACATGCTGTACAAGCAAGCAAAATCTGAAGGTAATACTACTCAATACTAGAAGTCTAAACCTCAAGATGCACTCCCTCGAAGCTCTCCTAAAAATGGAGAACATCGATATCTGTGCAGTAACTGAGACCTGGTTCAAAGCGCCAGAGAGTACCCCATGCAATACCAGGCTACAACTCGTACCACACTTTTTGGCCACCAAACCAGGACCAAAACACTAAAAGGTGGAGGAGTGTCCATATTCACACCTCCAGGCTGGTTGTCCAACACAATGCATCTGAAATTATCCAGGTGCAACTAACACTAGAAAAGACTGCAATACAAATTGCAGCTTGCTACAGATCCCCTACCATGCCCAAAGATTCCCACTACACCTTTCTAAACACACTGGAAAATATTAAAATACAACAAAACACCCTAATACTGTGTGATTTCAACTACCCTCCCATTAAGTGGGAAAACTACTCCTGTACCAACACCTTCGCTCAACGGTTCTTGGAATTCATAAATTCCAACGCCCTAGAGAACTAATTCATAGTCCCACCAGGGGTACCAACATTCTAGACCTGGTCATTACCAACACGGGAGATTGATGGCCCACACCAGTGGTCACCCCCTCATTGGTCAGATCAGACCATAAAGTTAATCACCCTTGGCATCCACATCCCACTCCCATTTAAGGAAACCTCCGTAAAAAACTTCTCCAAAGCCAACTTCATGTTTCAAAAGTCAGAAGTAACAAACTTCATGACACCCATGCAGATGGGAACTAGAAGTTCAACTGCTGAAACCTACACCAAGGTGCTGTATGAGCACATTCACTCATGCATGGACAGAGCCATTCCAAATAGAACCAAGACGCTGTCCACTAAAAAATGAAAGCTGATCTTGTGGCCCCTGCCATAAACAAGCTGTACAACAGAAGGAAGAAACTGTTGCCGAAAACAGGAAGAACCCAGGATTCAAAAACTCCCTCACCAGCTTCAGTAGAAAGCAGAGATCCCTCATAAAATCTTCCAAAGCTAGTTATGAAAACAAAATTACAAAAGATTTCAAAGACAACCACAAGGCATTCTACAGCTATGTCAAGAATCTAAATGGCAATACTCAGATCTGCTCTGAGCTACAGCAGAATGGCACTAGATATACTGATCCCAAGAATATTGCCAATATCCTGGCAGATAGATTTAGTGCCCCCTCTCACCCCCCTAAAGGGCCCATCTCAATACCGAAAGAATATCAAATTCCAGTAATCACGGCCATTCAGGTAAAAAAATACACTCTCCAAAGCCAAGAATACAGCATCCATTGGGCCAGACGACATCCCAGGCTGTGTACTGGATGAACTACAAAATGAACTGGCACCTCACCTATGTGCCATGTTTAATCATAGCCTCACCTAAGACTTCGTGCCCACAGAGTGGTGCATAGCTACAGTCATACCACTCCACAAGGGGGGATCCACTTTGGATCCCGTGAACTACCGTCCCATCAGTCTGACGAGCCTGATCCGCAAGACCATGGAACGTATTATCATGGAACTTATAAACAAAGACATTGGCAACCTTCAAACACTGGACCCCCACCCAGTTTGGGTTCGTGAAGGGCCGATCTTGCCTCCTGAACCTGATCGACTTCTTTGAATCAGTCTCCAGAGCCGTGGACGAGGGCAAGGTGGTTCACACAGCCTACTTGGACCTCCCCAAGGCTTTCAACACTATCTGCCACTCTAGAATCACAGATAAACTTACTAAGCTACATCACTCAATGGGTTGCAAACTGGCACACACTGTAAAAGTAGCAGACTCCAAATCCAGCTCCAGACAAGTGACAAGTGTGTACCACAGGGTTCTGTCCTGGAACCACTCTTGACTGGCATCTACTTCTCTGAAGTACAGGCCAACACTAAGGGACTCTTGACTTTCAAAGTTTGCAGATGACTGTAAGCTGGGATCCATTATTGAATCCTCAAATGATGTGGATATACTACAAAAGGGCCTTACCGAAACAGATGCCTGGTGCCAGAGCCATGGGCTCAAGCTAAACGCCAAAAAATGTATAAATGTCCCCTTTGGGAAAAACCACGTACCTGTGAACTACGACATAGGTGGTAGTACACTAAACACCGAGACCTAGGGACACAGGTGGACAGTGGTCTCACCTTTGAAAACCACATAGCCACAGCAGTTTAAAAAAATCCTTCTACGTGGCACACCTCATCACTAAGGGTTTTTCATCCAGAAAAAAGGAGGTCATTGTCCCTCTGTACTCATCCCTCATTAGACTCATTATAGAATACAATGCCCAGTTTGGTATGTACCTCACAAGACATCTGCATCAACTAGAAAGGCCACAGAAATACCTCACAAAACAAATCACAGGCCTAAAGCAGATGCCTTATGCTGACCGTCTAAAGAAACTCCAGCTATACTGTATCATATCGCCTACTCAGAGGCGATCTTTGCCTAACATACAAAGCCATGTCAAACCCAGAGTTGTTGGACATGCTACACAAAGAAATCCCAATCCCTTCGAGCCACACCTTCCAGGGATCTTAACCTTGTCATCACAATGACTAGAACATGCTGGACGGATAGGTTCCTGACCCACAGACTCCCCATACTCTGGAATAGGCTGCCCATACATATCAGACTGAGCGCCTCAATGGCCCTCTTCAAGAGGAACCTTAACGATTGGATGGAGATAGGAAATTCACCCCAGGGATCACAACAGCAGCCCTGCTAGACAGGGGTCCATGAAAGTAAATATTTGTGGGAAGCAATAGCCAGGGAATCGTTATGGCTAGGTTTGTATAGGCCCTAGGGCGGATAGCCTAGTACCTACCTATGATACAGTCATATAAACCTGAACTTTCATATTTGAATCCTTTACAAAAAGAATCTTTTCATGAAACCACAGTTCAACCTGTTCACCTTCAGCTTTTGGCAGCTCAAGCATTTCCAGGTAAAGAATACAAAAACGTTTTAATTAATGTGTTTAATGCACATCAGAAATGATGTCATTTAATTTTATATATTGCACCTTACTCTACAAACAAATGCCAACTGTTATGTGAGAAAGGCAAAACCACTGCATTTCTTTTATGTACCTCTCCACTCCTGCTTTGCCTCCATCTTTCTCTTTAGCCCACCCAAAAAATAAAAAAAAAATTGATAAAAATTTGAAAACATCTGGTTAGCACAGTTACAATAAAATATATAGAGCAGCAAGAACAAATTATCATGAAAAGATGGAGACCTAAGAACTCCTACAGAACAGACTCCCCTTGGAGGTAAAGCATAGCAGCTCTAGTACCTTTTTTAAGCGTCACCTGGACGACTGGATGGGCAATCATAAGACCAACCCCCAGCTGGCCCCAACAGCTTTTATGGAAAAGGGACCAAAAAACTAAGCAGGGCTATGGTATTAATTAATGTCTTTAATAGACTGCTGGGCTCAATGGCAAAGCTGCAAAGACCCACTGAACTAACAGCCTAGTGTTAACTTATAAACACAGCAAAGAATGGAAGGAAGGAAAAACTAATGCAGGTTGTGACTGGATATTTCCATATGTAGATGGAATACTACAGAAATAGTATAACTGTTTGTACTGAAAGAACACTTATGAGCATGGCTAAGAGGGGAGTTTATTGGGAGATACATCAATTCATAAATAAAGGTCATTTGAAGTTAAAGACAGTGAGTGTACATGTTGTGCAGGTAGAAAAGGAGGAGATTAAAACTGGATCTGTCCATGGCGGATAAAAAGGTTATAATGTAAGATGAAGAGCTACTTAATAAATAAGAATACCAAATTGGGACAAAGTGCAAAACGTTTTAACTGTGTAAAAGAAATAACAGATAATGGGAAACTAGGAGTGAGAATGGCTCCATGCAAAAACAGCAATGAAACAAATATAACAGATGCTCTAGATGCCCACTAAACTACTTCAACCAGTCACATTTTGTTTCTGATGTTGCATATGCATATTCAGACCTATGCTAATATTAGAGTGTTGTCCACCTGCAATTTTAAAAGTTCTACTTAAGACAAGAAAATGTTCTCTTCTCAATTACTCTCCTCCCGAAAAAAAGAGAAATTGCACAATGAATTTTTATAATGCATGTCAAACTAGCCTAAAGTAATAAAACGTTCAATAATCATCCTCATTTGCCTACAACAAAGAAACTCTCAATAGAGACGATCAATGTATTTTACCCACTTCTCAGTATTCTCAAGAAATGATATCATGAGTAAGACAAAAATACTATTCCAAAATTAATGGCTACGACATAAATGTTATACATCCACATTTATATGTTTATACCTACAGATAAATACACATAGACAAAGCAGAATAGAAAGTGAAAGGGTTTTAGTGCATGACACTGCAGCCATACTGTAATTGTCTACTACAGTATGGTTGCAGTGTCACAGTTGAACTAAAGCAAGAAAATGAAAAGTAGAAATAACATTTTACTGAAACACAACATCAAACAAAATGCAAGAACGTTTACAGATAGCCTATCTAAAGTTTAACCACTTTAAGAAGGAAAACAAAGTTCCTCAATATTTATGCAATTAAACGTCTTAAACTCTTCACTCAGGATGTGTTCTTTAAGCAGCACATATCATCTGGGTTATCATTTAGATCAAACCATCTCCAATAAATGTAAAACAAATAAGAATAGAAGTCGTTCTCACCGTGTTTCATCTGGATGATGCTGCTGGCTGCCACATTATCTGCACTTACTAAAACAAAGTCTTTCCCCCTGATACCGATTAAATACTCCATAGTGTACTTTATAATTACTACACAACCTGTTCTGTAAACCTCGGTCTTTACCAAGAGTATTCAACTGTCCTTAGCGTGCCAAAACACCGGGCCCACAAGAAAAGTTCACACTTACACAGCAAATCTGACAGTGGAGTAAAAGTAACTGGCGCACATTGATGACCTCAGGACGTACTCGCTAATGTACGTTTCCATACTTGTGCGTAGAATGGCATAGTACTGTTAGTGCTTTCTTTGGGGTTTTTCGTCTTTGGTAGAGGAAACTTTGGTTGCATCATTTTTAATATTATAGACATACATTTTAAGTAATATTAATAATTATTAGTTATTAAGTATTATTGTTTATTATTAAATGTAATTCTCCACTTTTTCTCCAAAAGTCACAAATTTTAGGAGGATTAATCTACGTTTACCGCACAAATAGTATAAAAAGAATATAACCATATTGCAAGGCAGAAAATACAATATAAATTATACAGTAATACAAGAAACTGCATTATCAAATATAAAGTAATAACTACAAAAAATATAAGTGAACTTCAAAAAATGCAAATATGATACACAATTTGATAGAGTCTGTTAATTCATGTAGCTCCAGTTACCCATCCCACTTTATTCAAGTAAGAGGGACAAAAGTACATTCCGAGTCAAATCAGGGACAGTTAAAAGGCATGGTAGCACCGTAATTAATGTCTATTCAATATGTTATTCACCAAACGAAGTATTATAGTACTACTGTGTGTCCTGTCCTTTGGTGATTGGTTTTATTAGTTCATTCCATTCGTTGTTCGCACAGGGGTGGGCAGTGCCAAATTTTGATGGGGTTTTCATATAAGCGTGGTAGATGGTTTTAGATATTATTTTTTAATCTGTGAAGACTAAAAACTGTAATGTTTAAATAAAAACATACGAAACTCTGCTGTAGGGCATTACTGACTTAATAAGAGTGAAAGACTACACACATCCAATAATGGGGGTGCCTCTTCCCTGCACCCCTGCTAAAAAAAAAATTAGGTTAAACTGCTACATCTCAACTGTCCCTGATTTTAACTAAAATGTTAGCTCTGTCCCTCTTAATCCCTTTTAAACTGGTGACTTTTGGAGAAAAGGTGACTCATTTCACTTCATAGGCTCACAGGTAGGTACTAGGCTATCAGCCCTAGGGCCTATACAAGCCTAGCCAAAAAGGTACCCTGGCTTTCGCCCCCCAAGAAAATTATTTTCCTATGCTCCTGTCGAGCAGAGCCACAGAGGTGATCCCTGGGGTGAATTTCCTATTTCCCATCCACTCATCAAGATTTTTTTTGAAGAGTGCTAATGAGGAGCTTTGTTTGATATAGAGAGATAGTTTGTTCCAGAGTATGGGGAAGTCTCTGGGACAGGAATCTATCCCTTCAGCATGTTCTGTTTATTGTGGTGACAAGGTTTAGGTCCCTAGAGCGTGTATCTCGGAGGGATTGGGATTTCTTTAAGTACAGCATGTCCAACAGCTCTGGGTTTGACATAGCTGTTTATGTTAGGCAGAGATCACCTCTGAGAAGGCGATATGCGACAGAGTAAAGCTGGAGTTTTTTGAGATGGTCTGCGTAGGGCATCTGTTTGAGGCCAGTAATCCTCTTTGTGAAGTATTTCTGCTGCCTTTCCAGTTGTTGTAGATGTCTTGTGAGGTACATACCAAAAGGGGCGTTGTACTCTATAATGGTTCTAATGAGTGACGAGTAGAAGGGAACAATGACATCTTTTTTCCTGGATGAGAAACCTTTTGTGATGAAGTGTGCCATGTAGAAGGATTTCCTGACTACTGTGGCAATGTGATTATCAAAGGAGAGACTACTGTCCACCTGTGTCCAAGGTCTCTTATCACACTTTCGGTGTTAAGTAGACTACCACCTATGTGATAGCTCATGGGTACAGAGTTTTTACCAAAGGGGGTGACAATGCACTTTTTGGCATTGAGCTTGAAGCCATGGCTTTGACACCAGGCATCTGTCTTAGTGAGGCCCTTTTGTAGGATGTCCACATCGTTAGGAGTTTCAGTTATGGCTCCTAGTTTGCAGTCATCTGCGAACTTCATTAGCCAAAGACCTTCTGTGTTAGCCTGTACTTCAGAAAAGTAGATACCAAACAGGAGAGGACCCAGGACTGAACCCTGTGGTACTCCACTTGTCACTGGTCTGAAGTCGGATTTGGAGTCTGCTACTTTCACAGTTTGGGTTCTGTCAGTTAGCCAACTGGCAACCCATCTTGTGACATAGGGATTTATACCTAGTTTAGTGAGTTTATCTGTAATTCCAGAGTGGGGGATGGTGTCAGAAGCCTTGGCGAAATCTAGATAGGCTGTATGAACCACCTTACAATCGTCTATGGGTTTGGTGACTGCTTTAAAGAAGTCAATCAGGTTTAGGAGACTTGATCTGCCTTTTACAAACCCACACTGGATGGGGTTCAGAGTTTGGTGATTACCAATGTCTTTGTTTATAAGTTCCATGATGACACGTTCCATGACCTTCCAGACCAGGCTCATTAGGCTAATGGGGCGGTAGTTCCTGGGGTCCGTGGTGCCTCCCCCTTTGTGAAGTGGGATAATCATCGCTGTGCGCCATTCAGTGGGCACAAAGCCTGAGGTGAGGCTAAGATTGAACATGGTGCTTAGGTGGCGTGCCAGTTCATTCTGTAGTTCATGTAGAACGCAGCCTGGGATGTTGTCAGGTCCCATGGATGCTGTGTTCTTGGCTTTGGAGAGTGTGGTTTTACCTGTACAGCCGTGATTACAGGAACATTGCATTCTTTCAGTAAAAAGATGGGCCCTTTAGGGGGTGATGGGGGGGTAAAGTTAGCACTGAACCTATCTGCCAGGATGTTGGCAATATCAGTTGGTTCTGTATATTTAGTGCCATTGTGCTGTAACTCAGAGCAGGTCTGAGTGTTGCCATTGATATTCTTGACATAGCTATAGAATGCTTTGTGGTTGTCTTTAGAATCAGTGGTGATTTTGTTTTCATAACTAGCTTTGGTGGTGCAGCAGTAGCGTTGTTGCCTCACAGCAAAAAGTTCTCCCCTTCTGTTCTCGGCTGGAGTGCCGGGAGTGCCTTCTGGTGGAGTCTGCATGTCCACCCCGCGGTCGAGTGGCATTCCGAAAGACATGCATGAATGGGCGTGCCTTTGTTGAAGGTTGGGCATCGAGCTGGCAACTTGGCACCGTCAAAACCCACTGCCAATCATTAGCGGACCGAAGTTCCGCTGTGGTGACCCCTAACCGGGAAAAGCCGAAAGACAAACAACAACTAGCTTTGGAGGATTTTATGAGGGATCTCAGCTTCTTACTGAGGCTGACCAGTGAGTTCTTCCAGTCATGGGATTTTACTCTTTTTTGCAACAGTTTCTTTCTTCTGTTGTAGAATTTGTTTATGGCAGGGGACCACCAGATTGGCTTCCTTTTTTTGGAGGATAGCATCTTAGTTCTGTTAGGGATAGCACAATCCATGCACTCGTGTAAGTGATTATAAAGTGCATTTGTGTAGGATTCAGCAGTCGTACCTCTATTGTCCATCTGCATGTGTGCCAATTCTGTCTTAAGAAGCGTGAGGTTGGCTTTGGAGAAATTTTTTATGGTGGTTTCCCTAATGGGTGGTGGGGGCGGGATGTGGATGTCTAGGATGATTAGCTTGTGGTCGAATCTGACCAACAAGGAATTGTCCTCTGATGTGGAACAGCGGTCACCCATGTTGGTAATGACCAGGTCTGGGATATTGCTGCCCCTGGTGGGGGTGTGGATAAGTTGATCCAAGGCATTGGAATTTATGAATTCCAGAAAATGTTGAGCAAAAGAGTTGGTACATGACTAGTTTTCCCAGTTAATGGTGGGGTAGTTGAAGTTCCCCATTATTAAGGTGTTGGGTTGTACCCTAATATTTTCCAGTGTATCAAGACACGAGGAGTGGGAATCCAGGGGCATAGTGGGGGATCTGTTTATACTTTTCATACTGTTTCATACTTATTAAAGTATGACAGTAATTAGAATTACAGACTTACTGTATTTCATAAAATATGTATTGGTTCACATTCTCTCATTCAGTCGATAACTTGAGTTAATAGTACTAATATTTTAAGTGTCCATGACTGTACCTGATTATTTCTGTACTTGTCCCTAATTCTGTTGAGATTTTTCCCTGATCCCTTGAGCCACTGCCTGGTGGTTCAAGGACTAGGAGGTGGAGGGGGGGGGTGAAGCTCACTGATGAACATTAAGCTATCTGTCTTTTAAATCGCTCATCTCATTAAGAACTTAAAATGATAAAATTATATTTAATAATTATAAGTACAGTGTTCACCCATGACACACCAGGGGGTGGGGCTTGCTACTGCATATCCTGGTATGACCTAATATAAACAATCACCCATCATTTGAAGGTGTTAAATGTTCTGTGATGTTTCATATTTCAGTAACAGATATCCCCACTTTGGGTATCTGGAAAGATGCATAGCTTTCAATTGTCCCTGATTTAGCTCAAAAGTCAAAACTTAAATAATGGCAACAGTTAAAGTTATAGAATTCATTAGAAATAAAATTAGAAAATACTAATTTACATTTTCTTCTTCTGTCAACCTTTCAAGTTAATAAGTGTAGTTTTCTAAAAAGGAGTCTGTTTATTTCTGGATTTGTCAATGATTCTTTGAGAGTTATGGAAACCCTTTTTGGTGAACCAGGTAAGTGGGATGATCTGTTAGACTGCTTTCGTACATGGCCTGAAGTCTTGAATGGTGATAATGGAAACCACTGGACCGCAGTAGTAAGTTTGCATAGTGCATAGAATTTTATGGCAATACGTAGTTTGAGAGCTATGTTCTACAGTAGCATTCTACATATTTTACTGTTAAAAAAAGATTGCTTGTCCATCACCTGAAAACATTGTGGATGGGAATAATGAGGCAGTATATACTGGACAGCAATCTGGATATGGTCAAAAAGAACAAAAGTGTATGATTTTTCATGTTCGCACTAACCCTCATAAAACATTTTATTTTCTGGTAGATCACTGAAGAATACATTTGGACAACAATGTCAGACATTACTGTTTCATACTTAATGTTTGTTTTAGAAAATTGCATGTTGATGCAAAACTTAATCTTCTTTATCTCTCTCTATATATATGTATATATATATATATATATATATATATATATGTATATATATATATATATATATATATATATATGGGTCTACTAAATTTTGAACTTTCAAAACATCAACTTTCTTTTGGTTGAGACCATAAGATTGAAGTTTTGAAACTTTGAAATTTAAATAAAAAAAAATAAAAACAAAAAAATCTTTTTTTACATGTTTGAAGGGGGCAAGCCCCCCTGCACCCCCCACACCCCCTGTTAATTAAATATACCAACTCTGAGATTGCACTACAGCTAGGAAAATGGTAAATATATCATTTCAAGCTGTACAGCGATCTCCATTTAAATGGTTTGATGTTTCAGAACTTCGATCTTATGGTCTCGACCATTAGAAAGTCTAGAAAGTCTACTTTTTGAAACTTATATATATATATATATATATATATATATATATATATATATATATATATATATATATACATCTGCAGTGGTACAGCGGTAGCATTGTTGCCACACAGCAAGAGGTTCTCCCGTTTGATTCTCGACTGGAGTGCGGGGAGTGCCTTCTGTGTGGAGTCTGCATGTCCTCCCCGCAGTTGGGTGGGCGTTTGAAAGACATGCGTAAATGGGTGGGCCTTCGTTGAAGGTTGAACGTCGAGCTGGCACCTCGGCGTTCGTCAAAATCTACTGCCAATCATTAGCGGACCGAAGTTCCGCTGTGGCAACCCCTAACTGGGAAAAGCCGAAAGACAACAACATATAAATATATATATATATATATATATATATATATATATGTGGTCTATATTATATCATCGAACGCTTAAAAAAGCGAACGCTAATTGATCGACCTAATTTAAGCGAAAGCTTATAATCTCGAACTGTCAGATCAGCGATTTTTTTTTCCCAGGGAAAAAAATCACTGATCCAAAACACATACACACAACACAAGCACACCAAACAAACAGAAATCCACACACATACACCTAAAATCTGATACCTAACCCTACACTAAACTATGCACACACCACTAACTACCCACTTACCTTAACCCAAACCCTAACCCTAAGGTCCGTCACCATCGCACACTCACCTCACCCACTCCCTAACCCTAACTCACTTAAATCCGCCCTAACCCTCATGTCCACTCAATCGCACACACACCTAACCCAAGCCCTAACCCTAACTCACCTAAATCACCCTAACACTCACATCCACACAATCACACACTTACCTGAATCTGACTGGTAACTTTCCACCATAACACTGAAAATACTGAAGCAACAGAAACGGACAACCGAATTCTTTCCCTAGGAAAAAATTCGAGTTTCTGCTGCTTCGATATTTTGCAGTTTCGCGAAAATAAGTTCGATCAATCAGCGTTCGCTTTTTTAAGCATTCGAGGATATAATATAGACCCTATATATATACATACATATATATATATATATATATATATATATATATATATATATATATATATATATCTATACACATACATACACACACACACACACACACACACACACACACACACACACACACACACAAACACACATATGTATCTCATTACTAAGGGTTTTGCATCCAGGAAGAAAGAGGTCTCCCTCTACTCTTCTCTCATTAGGCCAATCATTGAGTACAATGCCCCATGGCATTTACCTCACTAGACACCTGCAACAACTGGAGAGGCCACAAAAGCACCTCACAAACAGGATCCTAGGCCTTAAACACTTGTCCTGTATGGGCAGACTCAAAAAACTCCAACTATTCTCTGTCTCATATTGCCTACTTCAAGGCAATCTCTGCTTGACTTACAAATCCATGTCTGACCCAGCTCTGTTAGAAATGCTACATCTAAAGAAATCCCAATCCCTCCACACCACATGCGCCAGAGACCTCTACCTCATTACCACAATCAACAGAACATGCTGGAGGGACAGGTTCATAACCCAGAGACTGCCCATGCTATGGAACAGACTTCCCATACATGTCAAGCATGTCAGGCACCTCACTGGCCCTCTTCAAGAGAAATCTTGATGAGTGGATGGGAAATAGAAAATTCACCCCGAGGATCACTCCAGTGGCTCTACTCGACAGAGGCACTAGGAACTAAGGTCGGGTGCCACGATGCCAGGGTAATCCTATGGGCTAGGCTTGTTAAGGCTCCAGGGCCATTAGCCTAGTACTCACCTATGAACCTATATATATATATATATATATATATATATATATATATATATATATATATATATATATATAAAATTTGTAAAATGTATTGTTTGTCTTCCTCCATGTCTTGGAGCATGATCTAAATCTTCATTTTAATTTTATAATTTCTTTGACTTTGCCACATGATAGTTTTACCTTAACCCATGTAAATTGTTTGATTTTTCTCATAAGTCACTGAGAATTACAGTCAGTGACAAGCATTAGAGCTTAATCATTCTTATTTATAAGATGCATGGTGATGCAAAACCTTTTCTTTTATTAACTTCTTTAATTACTTAAAATAAATAAAGTAACATGCGTATCTAAGACCAGCATTTGCTTTGGTGCAAGAGAACCTGGGACTGCATTCATGACCACAACTTACGCATAATCCAGTGTTCTTCATTATAGCTGTCTTGCACTACACAACCTGAATAAGTAAATTACACAGACTAATGCAATATAAAATTAACAAAGTGCATTAAAATTTGCAGTGTGAGGAAGGCTAATGTTGAAGCTTAAAGTTTTCCTTTATTTCCTTCCCCACTGCCTCCAACCAAATTCTTCTGTTTTCTTCTGTCATTGTATATCATTTTTCTTAACATAGCTCTTCATTGCTTGCTGACATCATTACTAAAATAATTATGCCTAAGAATTTCTTGTCAGTTTTTTTTAACCATCATATGCAATCTTTTTGTTTGATATAAAAGTTATTTCTTACTAACTTTTCACATTTTTATCTTAAATTTTCTTGACAATTTTCTTCATTTTTTAGACAGACAGCAATTCTCTATAATGTTCATAGTTAAACACTGTTGCTTGTAAATAGTTATTTAATAGTTTGAAGTTATAGTAACCCTTCTGATTTAATTTTAAAATTGTTAACACTTATAGTTGCATTTGAAAAATCAGATTGTAGTGTTCCTTCTCCATCTCGTATTAGTGTTGAAATGTTACAAATTGTTTTAGTTCATTCTTCTGTGCATGTATAGTTATGAAAAGAAATAAATAACATATATTTTGAAAAAAAAGACAGCTTTTCATTATACCTTCACATCTTCTTTAAAGGCAAAGAGACTGGGCTAAAAATACCCTGTATTACCCTCCCCATTGCTGTCTGACTTAGACACACACACCAACAACTTAGTGTATTTCAAAACATCTCTTGTGATTACAAGTGATTGAAAATAACTTGCATCTTAAAAAGTTCACTATGTTAGTATAACATAATTAAATGACAATAGTGATTTACAGGCTTGCAAGTGTTACTAGATGGCATATGCTGTCTTTGAGAATGTTGCCAATGCATTCACATTTGACTGCTGTAAATAAAAAGGTAGTGTGTTTTCAGTATTGTGCTTCTCCCAAAACTTTAAACCTCTAGCCCTAAAACTCTACCTCACAAACAATTACCCTAAACTTAAAGCCGTAACCCTAAAGTTATAACTGTAATCCTAAACCTAAAATAATTCATTCTAACCTTAATCTCTTTCCTTAACTGAAACTGTAATCCTAACTGTCAATGAGAAGGAACACTCACAGGAATGAGGAACTGTATAGTGGACCTTGCATCAGTCACACTTCCACAGTTTACTTACAGAAAGTGTCTGCTCACTATAAATCATTATCCCCAAACTGAAACAGACACCAAGGCTGTTTTCTTGATACTCCTTGTTCTGTATTCCAAAACTTCATGATATTTCTGTATTGGTAGTCAAAATGAAGAAGAAAGGAATCTCTTTGCCTTCTGCTTCCAAACTTGCTCAGTGGGCTAATGATGTAGTTTGGAGTCTTTTTAGTTCAGAACTACTGAGGAAAAACATGTAGTGTAGTTGATGTGTTAGTGAGTGATTATGATAAATTGCTTTGTCATAGACTGCCTCATTATTTTTAAGAAGGCAGAGTGCAGGATCATTAAATGATGCAGAGCCAGAAAAAAAGTGTAAAAAAGGAAAAGCTGCCTTGCAAGCCAGTGTAGTGTTGTGTTTTTCCATCCACAATGTTTTCATCACAATTTACAAGAAACCACATGTTTTGCAATTGCAGCTTGGTTTTCTGCATATTTCTGACCAAATTCAGTGTAGTAATGTTAAAATTATAAAAACAAGTTCTCCTTTTAGAGATTAGTTACACATTATTCTAATGATGATGCTTATTAACTAAAAGTCTGTAAACAGAAAAGCATTTCCATACATGCCTTTTGGTACAAAAATAATCACAAAATTAAAATGTGCCTGCTCAATAGCTAGCACGTTGCATGTTCATCTCTCCTGTTTTCCAAAATTAAAATTAGGGATAGAGAGTTAGAGGATCACAGCCACATTGTAAAATGAATGTGGGGGATTGACTTGGCTGGTAACAATGGAAAGATTACTGGTAAAATTGAGAAGAGAGGGATTTAGCATACTGCTGTTTCAAGAGGTGATGGTGGTTAGGTTGTGGGAATAGCAAAAAGAAGTGAAGAGTCATGCTAGGAATTGATGTTTTGGAGGAAGGAAAGAGCTATAATTCTAGTGGCTAAGAAAGTAGGGCAGAAGAAACAGATTTTTAAGCAAAGGGGGGAAATGGAGATATATGTCTATTGAAAGATAGAAGAATCTGTGTGCATGGTAAGCTGCTTTAATGGAACGAATAAGGATGAGCTAGGGAGTATGTTAGAAGTTTTTTCAGAAAATGTGATAAGCAGAAAGAAATGCTAGAGGAGAGTGATGAGCAGGACTTTAATCTAGCACTGGACAGCATTCTGGATATGGTCAAAAAGAACATAAGTGTCCAGATGGCCCAGAGGGCGAGGGGAGGATTTAAGGTATGATTGTCGAGTAAATAGTGAGGAGGAGTTTTTTATACCAAGAAGGCACCAAATGCATGTTTGTTTTATTTCATCTATTATGGTTAAGGTCTTTAACTCATAGATGCATGCTACACTGTTTGATTTTATCTCTGGTTATTGGCTAGGCTTATAACAGCATGCAGACTAACAGTCTATGAACCTCTGTATCTCATGAAGGAACACAAAGCAAACATAGTTCTCCAGTGCTGTGATGGGAAAGGAAGATTATTAACTGTTAGGAAAATAACAGTGGAAGTAATTCCTTAATGGGGGTTGGGAATTGGCATAATGATTAAGATGTTTACTTCACACATGAACAGTACAGGGTTTGATTCTCACGTTGGTAAGCATGGCTAGGCTTAAAAAGGCCCCCTGGTGTTATTAACCCATTAATCACACATGCATTTATAAGCCTTTAAGATAGAAACTATGAGGATGCTCTTTTAACTTCCATTTTGTGCATTACTCAAAATGAACTCTCTAGAAAAAGAATCTGAACCAAACGACATACTCACTGGGGCAACTGGTGACTTCAAATTAAAGGGGGGCTGCAGGAGACAGCTGAATGGGTGGGGCCAATTGGAAGGGGTGTGGCCAACTAGAAAGGGGTGGGGCTATTCTTAAAACCATAACAATTGGAATTTTAATTAAATACGTTGCCCTGGGTGCCAAACCATCATTACGAAAGTCCAATCAAAACAAAATGAAGTGCAGAAGAAAAAAATATTTAAATGCATTGGCTACATGACAACTTACTTAATATCTAGATGGAAACACAAAGGTTGTGATGCATGAAAACATAAATTACTTTTTAAATACATTACTGGAATGCCAGTCAAAATCAAGTATATAAAAAAAAAAAACAAGCAGCACTCAACTCAAACCACTTTTCCTTGCACTGCAGTTCTAATTATAATTTATATTCAGCTTTATAAAATTACCAAGTAACATGCTGAAAGTAGCAATCTCTGTGTGATACCCCCACCTGCAAAAATGTTTCTTATCCAAAAAAGACCTGCTGCCTGACAACAACTATCTACTTGTTTCATGGGGAATACATGATCAATGTAAAAAATGAACAGTAAACAAGAAACAAGCTCAAGATAAACTGCTTAAAGGATTACTGCACAAGTTATGGACCACACATGATAGATTGGCATTCTGTTTAGTTTACAGGTAAAGCCTGCAAAGATGACTGCAAGTCTCTAACAAATGTAATGAGCTTCTGAAAATACTGTAATCCTGTCCTTTATTACAAATACTGTCATATGCATTTCAATACCTAAGGTTTATACGTTATCTAGTTATGTAAATATTCTCTGCATGGCAACAAGAAAAAGGCATTCAATGTTGGTAATTCTTAAGCAGTATGCTTATTAAAGCTTACTTGCATCTTACAATCTCCAACAAGCTTACCTGATGGTCATTAAAGCATTGCTACTTAAACACAGAGCAACAGGGCACTGCGACAGCATGCATTTTCTAAATAATAAGAAGCATAAATCAACAGTATAAAAATAGGACAGAAAACCAGAACATTCTGCAAAATCAAGAACAGATGAAAAGCCATGGTCGTACTTGTGGTCTACCTTGGATGGGGTAATACTCTGCATACTTACACTGCATAACTGCTCCTTGCCTTGCTTGGACACATCCAGAGCCACTACAATGGGGAGTGGGGTGCAACAAGTATGTCACAATTTGAAATGTCTCTGGCTGACAGTGATGGCTCTGACACTCATACCTCACAACCTCAGAGCAAGAAATCTGGGCAAAGCCATACATAGAAGTGGGACAAAGGTCCAAAAATAAGGACAATTGTTAAATATTGCTCTTATAAACTTAGAAAGTAGTAGGTCTTGCATTAGTATGAATTTTCTGAAGGGTATGAAATCTGAATCTCAAATGTCTGCCATTATTTTCTAATGTCAATCTTTAATGATTTGCCACTAATTTGCCAGAAAACCACAATGTTATGAAAAACAAACCAAAAATGTGATGCAAAAATATAAAATTGCCACACAATACAGCTGGGAACCTGTCAAAGAAGGGACACATTTTTAATATTAGTACTGTTAACTTGAGCAGCTGACAAAATAAGAGCATCTACATGCATTTCTGAAATAAAAGTAATCTATAATTCTGATCATTATAGCTATTTAGAATTGTAAACTCTCCACGTTTTCTTCCAAAATTGCCATTTTGCAGAGGGATTATTAGGGGGAGAGCAACATTTTGAGACAAAATTGGGGACAGTTGAGAGGTTTGGATATTCCTAATTCTATATTTATTTGCATGTACCTCTCAACCTCTTAATGCAGGAAATCTGGACAAGGCCAAATATATTGGGGAACATACAAACAGTACTAAAAATTACTCTTGTATAAACTTAAGACAGTTAATAGAATAACAGGTCTTGCTTTAGCATGCATTTTTCTGAAGGTTATGATGTCTGAAACTCAATGTCTGTCATTATTTAGTGAATTCATTCTTAAATTATTTGCCAGAAAACCACAAATTTTATGAGGAGCAAACCAAAAATAAGAAACAAAAATCTATTCATTCTGCAAAAATCTGGACAGTTGAGAGGTATAGTTCAGCCGGGGCCATCTTTGAGTTTGCTGCCCTTCCCCCTTCACAAAATCATGGTCGAATGGAGACTTCCCCCTGCAGCCATTCCAATGTCCCATTCCTTGGTTATTTTTCCCCATTTACCATAAACACTGTAATGTGCATACTGCTTTACTTCTACAATGATTTGGACTTCATTTGAAAATTTTATTTTGCATTTTACATCACAAACACTAAAACATCTGCTAAACAAAGCGATGCAATCTCACAATGAAAACAGACTTATTAGCATTAAAACTTCTCTGCCCTTGAAACTCACATTCATTGAAACAGCATTGAAACCCACATTCAAAGAAGATACATTTTGCCAGTGGCAGATAAAGATTAACTTTGAGCTGTTTTCAAATCATTGGCCCCATGCACACGAAACATACACGTGCTCTTTGATACACCTTCCTGATTGTATTAAATTGTATTCCTTGTACAATATAATACAGTTGTTAGAAGGCATTTTAAATTTGTTGTTTTGAACATTTTTCCAGTAAACAATTAAACAAAATGCATGCACCAATAATGACAAAACTGCCCAATTCAGAACATTTCTATCATAAAAGTCTACTCAAACTTCTATAGTCCACCAGTATCAGTAAATATGCACAATCTCTGAAGAAGTAAAAGTCATCTAAATAATTCCACATTAAAGAAATATGTAACTAATGAAGAGGTTGCTGCTAGCAAACAACTTTATATTTCATTGTTTCATCTACAAATAAAGTGGCTGTTGCCCTTGAGGAATAAATTGCCTATGTTGCATTAAAAAAACTATAAGCTAGTAATATTGCAATAGGGAATGGATGGCAAACTCATAACAGGTTCATATAGTTACTAGGTATCTTCACCAAAAAGGACTGCAGCATCGACCCCCTTTACAATACAGTACAGTATCAGCAATGCATCTACCTATTGTGGGAGTAGAACCTACAGCCTTCTGCATCAAAAGCAAGTACACTACCTGTTATGCTATTAACAATGCAAGCAGACTCAGCATAAGCAGTACTAAACTTTTGTTCCCCTGCAACTCTCAGCTTCTTGTAAAATCTACTTGACACTCAGCTGTATCTCTGAACTTTGCAGCACAAGAAATCTGGAAAAAGCCAAAATTTAGGGGGGGGGGGGCAAAAGACCAAAAAACAGGAACACATTTTAAACATTGCTTATATAATGTTGGAAAGTTGCTAGAATAAAATGCTGTGTTACCACCATACATTTCACTGCCAAGTATTGAACCCAGGACCCTGTGCAAAATAGTCAGAGCAACATACCACTATGCCAAATCATCTGTTTTATGAAAGAGAGGAAGACTGAAACTTAAATGGCTACCATTTAGTGAATTCAGTTCTCACCATAGCTGTCAACATCTTAGCACAAAACACCTGAACAAAGCCAATAATGGGGGAATACAGCCCCCAAACATATTCAGGGAATTCAGTTCTCACCATAGCTCTCAACATTGGCACAAAAAACCGGGACGAAGCCAATAATGTGGGAATACAATCCCAAAAATAGGGACAAATTTCAAATATCCATCTTATAAACATAGAAAATTGCTATATTAATAAGTTTTGTGTTACCATGTACTTTCTAAAGGATATGAAGTCTGAAATTCAAATGCTTGTCATTTTTATTTATTTAAAATTTGTTAACCAGGAAAGTCTGACTTGGAACAAGAGCCAATTTTGGCAGAAACATTCCAGACACATGTCTTTGTAAGATGGGAGGACACCAGAGCAAACACGCACAAACACAGGGAGGACATGCAGACTCCACACAGAAGGCACCCCAGGCAAGAATCAAACCAGACAACCTGTAGCTGTCAGGCAACAATGCTACCACTGCACTGCTGCACTGCTGACTGTGTTAAGAAACAAAAATACAGAAACCACAGATTTTATGAGGAACAGAACAAATATGAGGCAAAAATCTTCAAATTTTTATAAATGGCGGTGGGTAGGGAATTCAGGCTCTTGCCACTTGGCCCCAAGGTACAGGATTCAAGCCTTATTCTCTACCCACCACCATGTTGCAACTGGGGCATTTCACACGCACACACACACACACACACACACACACACACACACACACACATACACACACACACACTACCTGAGCCAAAGCTGCTGTAAAGCAAAGTCCTTTCTGCTCTAAATTTGCTGAGTAATTCCTGTTCTGTTGTAAATCTCTTCCATCCCGCCAGAGCACCTAGTCCTTCCTGCCTGCGGACATTGCAGTCCGATCCCCTTCCAGTCTATGCAGTTGTAACTGCATAGACTGCTGGGGAAATTTGGAGTTGAATGTTGTCTTCATACTCTGGACTGCTGGTGGAGACAGTCTGGAGTCTGTGCACATGCTCCAGACTGGTTCACCAGCAGTCTGAATGCCATGAGTGCGCATGTGCAATGTTCCTGGACATGCATTTTTTATTTTCTCTTTTATTTTTATTTTTCTATTTTATTTTACTTTTTTTGCAGCTGGGGGGCTGCACAACTGGGAGGGCTGCAGTCCTGCAGTCCAATAGCATGAGCCACCCCTGTTTATTTTATAGATTTCTTTTATTTTTTTAATGCCAGTATTTGCGGGGTGCATGGCTTAGTGCAAACACAGGAAACAGATAAACACATGTCATCCATCTCTAACAAGTCAGAAAATGCTGTACAGCACAGAGAGGTAGGCCAACACCAGTGGCTCAGCCTGTCCCTGCTCCTCCAGCTACATGACCAATGCCCAGGACATCCACCCCTTATCTCTTTTTTTTTCACTGTGTTGTCAAAACATTTCCACGTCATCCATCACTAACAAATCAGAAAATGCTTGTCTTGCTTGTCTGCATCTGCTTCCTCACCTACTCTACTTACCTGGCCCAGAAGTATCTAGGCTTCTTACCCAACATTCCTCTCTAACTAAACTTAAAAAAGGCACCTGTCCCACAAAAAAATATATATCCTCCCCTACATAGCTCTCTCTTCACACGTATCTTCTTGATACACTTGATTTAGTCCAGTTGGCTATACAACATGGTTGTATTGTTCTCACCCCTCTTTGTTGAAGTGACAGTCTAAATTCAACTAATATTCTGTACATATTTTTCATTTTACACTATTGAAGCAGTGTATATCTTTGGTTATTTCCTACCTCTCTCCTGCACATTCCTATATTGCTTTTCCTTTGTTCTTCCCTCTGCTTGCCACCCATTTCACCACTTTCCTATCTACCCCATTTTAACATCTTTAATCTGGTCAAAATATCGAGTCAAACACAACGCACATAAGTAAAAAAAAAAAAAAAAAGCGGAGCCCTTCATTTTTTGGCCTCTATGTTTGCGTGGAGGTTTGCATCACACACCAATGCCAACCAACAGTGAATGATTCTTCATCGGTGCGGTTACCTTTGAGCAATGCTGACTAAACACACTGTGCTAAGGTAACACACAATAACACAGAGTGAATGTAGTATAAAGAATTATCATTGCATTATCAATAGTTGTGTCAAACTATTACATACACCTGGATTCAACCTCTATATCATCTGGCTCCAAAAGAAATATGTCAATGCATTTACACCTGCTGCCATAGAGTACATACATTGAATGTAGTATAAAATCATTGCATTATCAATACTTATGTCAGACTATTACATACAAATGGATTTGAACCTGATATCATCTAGGCTGCAAAAGAAATATGTCAGTGCATTTACACCTGCTGCCACAGAGTCAGCTAAGCAGCAGGTGTGTTTTATATACTCAGTATTCAGAACTCTCAGAATTTTAGCATTGAGGCTCACGTTTGCTCACTGTTTAACTACGAGCAAACAGGGAAAGCAGTAGAAATGTGTCTCTAGCATGCGCACTTTGCCATCAAATGCACAAACCCGCTGCTTGGTGGTGCACTATGCAAAGTGGACAATAATAGGTATTATTTATGTTTACTGTCCATTGAGTCTTCATCCCATGAACGTGCATGTAAAAAGACAAAGGGAAGGCACTTTTTAAGAAAAGAATACATATTTACACTGCAGCAATCTGTTATCTCCACTCATGCACTTCAAAGTTGGTACCTCAGTACTTGTTCAGAAATATATTAACTACACTACAGAAATAAAAACAAATGCTTTCTTATATACCATGCATATCTTTATGACAATACACATTTAGATTTTGCAATACTTGTAGTAATGTGCATAGCTGTTTGCATATAGTTTGTAAAGCTGTCTCTTAAAGTATACTTGCACATTGAAAACACAACAGCAAATATTAACTCTGCACACTCATTAATCTGGTAACATGTAGAACTTTAATATCTTGACAGTTGGACATAGCTAGCTATCTATTTCATTCACGCCTCCCAACATCTTCTCACCAACTTCCAGTACTAATGTCATCCACTATAAATTCTCCTGCAGTCTTGTAATAGTCAGACTTCTGCTGTGGAACTTGCATAAAGTACTGCGTTCTCTAGACTGCGTACTTGGGTACGGGGTTCTATTCTCACCACAGTCAACTGGTGTGTGTGTGTGTGTGTGTGTGTGTGTGTGTGTGTGTGTGTGTGTGTGTGTGTGTGTGTGTGTGTGTGTGTGTGTGTGTGTGTGTGTGTGTGTGTGTGTGTGTGTGTGTGTGTGTGTGTGTGTCTGTCTGTCTGTCTAGTCAGAAGAACATAATTGTGTATCCTGCAGTTGCCACTACAATCCTGTGGAGTACCAACATTTTGACAGTTAGACATGCCTACACATCCATTTCATGCAGGGCTCACAACCTTTTCTCTCTATCTGATGCTAATATCATCTACTATAAATTCTCCTGCAGCATTGTAATAGTCAGACTTGTGCTGTGACGCCTGCATAAAGTACTGTGTTCTCTAGTCCATGTACTTAGGTAGGAGTTCTAATCTCACTGCAGTCAATTGGTGTGTGGTTGTGTCTCTCTAGTCTGAAGAGCATAATTGTGTATACTGCAGTTACCACTACAATCCCAATGAGCATCAATAATTTGACAGTTGTACATACCTACACAGCCACTTCAAGCAGGCCTCATAACATCTTATCTCCAACATCCAATGCTGAGGTCATTCACTATAAATTGTCCTGTAGTGTTGTTAAAGTCAGACTTGTGCTGTGGCACTTGCATAAAGTACTGAGCTCTCTAGTCTGTGTACTTACTTAGGTAGGGGTTCTAATCTCACTGCAGTCAACTGTGGTGTGTGTGTGTGTGTGTGTGTGTGCGTGTGCGTGTGCGTGTGTGTGTGTGTGTGTGTGTGTGTGTGTGTGTGTGTGTGTGTGTGTGTGCGCGCGCGCGCACATTTGCTTGACATTAGAAACAGCATTTTACACCAGCATGTGGGACACTGCTATTACCATCTTCCTCTCACCGGACACTGCCGATGTCATCACTTATAAAGTGTTTTCTGACACACTCCAAGTCAGACTTTGCTGTGATATTAGTATAATATAGACAGTACCAACACACACCAAAGATTGCTGCCACAGCCATGAAGACACATGAGATAAAACAGAAACATGGGGGGATTTTTTACATCATGAAAACAAATGCACAACCCAATGATAATGTAGACACCACACCCCTATGACCAGACCAAGTGGTATGTGACCTGTGTACTGCCCCTGTGTACTGAGGTAGATGGTATGAGAAATGTCTGCCAGCATGCACCCACAGTAGCGACTACTCCCTTGTATATAACACAACTCCTGAGTATGTGCAGGACATCCACATCAAAGGCCATAATACTTCCATATTTCACAGCCTTTATCACACCAATAACTGCGTACATTGCACCTTTCTTCATATACCTCCCTACACATCCTCCAGGGATGCATAGCTCAAGTGCACCACCTTTGCCACAGTGAGCTCCCACACATCTTACTGGCCATACCTAGGTATTCTTTTTGTTGTATAAACATTACTGCCTGATGGTGCAGAACCCCCATAAGGTGATATAAGAGATGCATGTGTGATACCTGTTCCAGGATGCACACAGTACGTACAGAGCTGTTTTACAACATTGATGGCATTGGTTACATTTGTGACAGTGTGGACTGTGCCATATATATATATATATATATATATATATATATATATATATATATATATATATAGGGTCTATATTAGATGAACGAATGATCAAAATGTCGAGTACAACATACTCGACACACTTTGATCGATCATTCATCTAATCGAAACCTAAAAACCCTGAAAAATAAAAACTCGAAAGATTTTGTTAATTCCACACCTTCCCTATACTAACATACAACACACACACACAACCAATGCATACAAGCACCTACATGCTCACATCATTCAAACACTTACAAACCTACACAAACACATCTACTTTTAAAACAAAGTGGGGGGTGAACCCCTGATATGGGGGGCTGTGCTCCCCACACTCCCCAACTAAATATACCAACCCCGAGATCGCTGTACATTGGAGAAAGGGCAATTTCTTGGTAATTGCAAAGTGACGTCTTACACAAGCGATTACCGGGAAATTGCCCTTTCCCCATTGTACAGCAATCCCGGAGTTGGTATATAAAAGTAAAGAAGCCTCTTATCTAGCCATTCCAGACAGTGTAGCATGTTTACGTCACACGCTACACTCACTAGCAAGGCCAACTAAAAGATTTCAAACTCTGCATTTCTACATTTACAGTCTCCGATTACATGAACGTTCGATCAAAGTGTGTCGATTAAGTTGTACTCGACATTTTGATAATTCGTTCATGTAATATAGACCCTATATATATATATATATATATATATATATATATATATATATATATATATATATATAGATATATGCCATGCACACTTGCCAACTAGCCTGGATTGATCATAATATCACATACAGGTATAGCAGTGTCCCTCCTAACACATCCAGTAGATGTTACAGTGTCAGGATAGTGTGCTTGCTTACCCTCATGGATTGCTGACATCTCATAAGAGTTGTACAAGTCTGTTCATGCAGAACCATCTATGATTACTTACAATCACATATGTTATGTCATAGACATGGGATTACTGGTGGTATTATTTTGATAGTCTCCATGATTGTGCGTGCTTCTATTTACTGTTGTCCACATGCCTGTAACTATGCGTCCTACTTGATGGATGCCTATGCTGATATTACAGTCATATTCAGACACCACATTTTGCACAGCTTTACAATATGCACCTAACCCCTATTGTATATTACATCCCTGATAGATGTTCTCTCCATTGTTCATGTTTGGATGCTTATATCATAAAGACATCCTCTCCATTGTTATGGCACCTTGTGTGACAGTCACATAATATACATTTTCACTGTGCAGTTCGTACTGTATCATGTTAATATTTGATTAGTGTTCCTGCTACAACTGTCTTCATTTACATGTCCTCATCTGCTGTACACTAATATCTTTCACCTTCTCTCTTTCCCTGTGTTCATTCCTACAATTCATCTGTGTGCCTATTCAATAAACAGACTCCCCCTGACTGTTTATTTTAAATGTCAGTCCATGTAATAGAATGCCTGAAATGGGACTCCACAATACTTTGCACTGTATGCACTGTCCTGTAATGTGTTTGGACCATATACATTGCTATATTATTAACCCTAGTAATCATTGTGGCATCCCGTGCAATCCTGCAGACCTAGTTTGCCCATAGCTAAACAGGTCTACACGTCTGCTGCTATCTGTGTTACTTTACACTGTTTCCTGGCAGGCAATGCTGTTTCTAGCCACAAAACCCTGCTTGTTTACATTTAAATGCAGTATGTGGCATGAATATGTAATTAGTTCTGCTGCTCACTGCACAAGCATGTAAACTCAATGCCAACATGGAGTCTATTGAATCCCCAGGAAACTCTTTTACAGGTTAAACAAAACTTATCTCTTAACCACCTATAACTAAGAGAATCTAATTCAAACTGTTCTAACCATTGTGCATAGGGACAATTTTTGCAATAATCAGTTCCCATAATATATTTACTTTGCACACTCTCCAAGGCCATATAATTATATTCAAGAACTGGTGTTATATATAAAATGTAAATAGTTTGATAAGATTTTGAGAAGGATTTACTACTATTTGTAGTGCTTCATTTTTATTTATTTTTTCATAAGAAGATAACTTTATTGTTCGAATAATATATGAACAACTCAGGCACAAAATAAATGTCTAAACCAAACTCTGGACCAGATTCTGTAAAGCTTGTAGAATTCATCGTGTTTCATTAATATCATAGTGATACTTGTAAATAATATTGTAATATGTAAGTGTACACAAGAAACAAAGAATAGCTCAGCACACAATGGAGCATTGCAGTAGCAACAGCACGCTAAACAAATCCACAAGTAATGAGAAATGGATGTCAAAGCGAGTTGTACATTAACAAAGTTAAAAAAAGATGATCACAATTCAAGCATCCTGATAGTTATACAGGCATATATAAAACAGAATCTGTCCAGTAAGATTAAGGATGACTACAGTATATTACTGGCTTCATTAAGATACAATAAAAAATAAAAGAATGCCGGCTATTTCAATGTGAGTTGCATGGCATTAGTAATACATTTGTCACAAATTTGTCCAGAAACCTTACAGTCATCTAAGGATATTTCCATAATTCGTCCAGTAACAAAAAATGCTTGTTTCAAACCTCCAGTTCTGTTTGCAATATGTATCATCAGCAATCTTTGCAGTAAACTTAGAGAGTGCTACAAATATCTCCTATGTACTAATAAAATATGCCTACTTGCACTTATGGATTCAGATGGAATCTGTAAATTTTCTAATAAGAAAATTAAAGGCAAAGGGCAATCACGGCCACATCGCCACAGCTAGTATGTGTGAACAATGGGTTCAAGACTTGTGTGTGGAACAGAAGTAATTCACACACCCAACAAAAGTGGGGGATAGAAAAGATGTTGGGTATGGGTGAAGAAGAGGGACACACAATATGGATGCTGGAATAGGAATGTCTAAGGGTCATGGACAATTTTTTTTTCGGGTTGGAATAGACCCCATTTTATTTTTAGAAAAGAAGTAAGGTAAAGATATGGGAAGGGGAGGAGAAGGACATCACAGGTATACCCATAGAACAAATATTACAGCACAAGACAGACAAAGGTTTGAAAAAACTGGTAAGGGCAGGCAAGTTACACAGATGGTACACTGCACAGCACAGGTAATGGAAAGGTGTCAAACAGGGTGAGGATGCATACCAGCCATGGTGGAATGCAGAAAACATATCTACCTGCGCACTGTCATGCTGCAACATGTTGCAAACTGCGTGACAGTCATACCCGGATGTGTATGACCAATGGTAGATGTGTACTGGAGGGTAATAAATTAGGATCACAGTACAAATTGTATAAATAAACACATATCCAAGTACTCCATCAGCAGTGCATGTGTAAGCCAAGCAACATCACAGGTCAGTGAATGCAGGTCCAACAATGCTAGATAACGCCAGCACTGGACAGAATCAAACCTACGTCCATGCATATGAAAGGCAAACAAGCAAGCATGGTGCCAAACAGAAGTACTGCACAAAAGGAACAAAATGGATGCTACATAGACAAATAGCTGTACACAACCCAAACAATATATGTTACACACATATGCCATGTCAAAGGAAACAGTCAGGTGTAGATGTGTATGTATGACTATCAGTGGCATAAATAGAATGTACATGAAATCAAGGTCAATCAGTAAGAATATTTACAAACAAATAACACTACAGCTTATTATATATATATATCAGGCTCTGCACATGGATGTCAGCAAAGTACAATGGTTAACAATACACACAAGTATAATGATAAAAAGGATGTACTGCAAGCAGAAGTGAGCAACTTGTGTGCAGATGTCCCGCACTGTAAAATGGCATTACTGTTGGCACATTTTAACCTTGTTAAAACTAATACATGGCAATGGTCAATAATTGCAACAAAGGCAAAGATATCTGCAAAATATAACAGGGAAATACGTAATGGAAGGGAGGTAGACAATCTGGGCCCACATCAGGGAAAAGCAGACAAGGTAAGTTAACACATTGTAAATGTATGTGTACAGAACACAGGGTGATGTAGAAGACAAAACAAAATGCATTCAACCACATGGAATATGTATGTCACATGAGCAGAATCATTGCTGATGTCCACAGAACTGATCATGTATAAAACACACATACACAGTAATGTGCAATCACGTAACTTCAACATGCATAGATAAGTAAGGTAAGAATTTGAAGCACATACACATATGCTGTCATGCAAATGTCGAATAAATAAACATGGGTGTATGTCTCCCACTCTGCTCATTACTGAGCAGAGGACACTCCTGTGAGCATCATTACAGCACATCAGTGGTAGGTCAGTGAATGCTCATATGTTAAATGTATAATCATGTGTCAGTATGGATCCAGCTATGTGCACTCAGTTAATGTGTACAACTATTTGCAGAAGGCAAGAAATTATGTGAATAAGTAATGGATGTGGAAACTTAAGACACAGCAAACACTGCATAACGTACTGTTAAAAAATAAATAATATGTAACACTGTCTATAGATTACTGCTACATTGCTGTCTGATGCAGTCAGAAAATGAGAACTGCATATACCTGTATATGATCCCACATGGCATTAGCATTGCCAACCCATGGCACAAAACACCACATTATGCCAGAAGGACATCATGACAACTGTTATCCAAAACATATGTGAAATAACATGTCCTTCTGTTGAACATACCTGAAATGGCAATACACAATTCCAAGCCATACTACAGTGTTAGTGATATGGACAACATATGTTGTCTGTCATTTGTCCCAGTAAAAAAATATGTTTACAGGCTATGTCTTGCAGCACTAATTGAATGTTAACTGCCAAAATGCATGGACAGCTGAATATGGGACGATTATTGTGTTAATGTGTGTCATACACACATTGCAACAGAAGTAAATGTCACAGGACAATAACACATAAACATGACAGCTACATGGTTTGTATGCACAAGAATGCATATACAGTCCAGTCAATTACAGTATATGGCAATCAGCATGTTGGCAGCATAATGCAAATGTAGCACAGAGACAATACTTATGGACCAGAGAGACCATGCTGATGGGGCTGAGAACCTGAATGACCTCACAAGCTATCTCCCTGAATGAATCATGCATAGCCTATGCCATATCCTGAATAACTTCCCGGATCTCCTTCCAATAATCATTTCTGATTCTGGTCATGTCGTTGTCTCCTCTGGACTGCAAGTATGATGGCTTGGCAAGTGGCAGGTCCAGCTTCCTCCTCATTGTCATCATCTCCATCATCATTGGAAGACTCTGGCAGTGGCCTGGCATGTACTCAGCATTGTCTGCAAGGAGAATGTCCACAGGTCCCATGCTCTGTCAAGATTAATTGCAAAACACAACAGAAAAGAAAAGAAAATATCTATCACGCAGAACATTTGCATGAAGAATATAGCAAAACTTAATATGACAATGAAGAAAATTTACCTAGGGACTGACACATGTCCATTATGGGCACAGCTAACTTATAAATGTCTGGCCATCAATGTTTTATTCATAAACAGGATGTCAGTATTCTTTTGTGAAAACCTGCATAGGCTTTGAGATACACACCCTGATCATTAGTGTTGTAAAAATGTATGAATGTTCAAATCTAGACATTATACTGTTGGCATGTAAGGATTTGTATAAACAGCCATCAAGTGTCATTATTAAAATGAGAAGAAAGTGATAAGACAATATTATGGACAATAGGCAAGCCATATGACAAACATCTCAGCCAGGCAACATGATAATAGGCTGGACACAAATCAATATAATGAATACAATATTAACAAATTTGTTTTATGGTCAGTCAACATATGACATATGACAATGTAATATTTGTAGTACTAACAGTATTTTATGTGTACAAATGTATACATTATCTATTAAAAATTGGTATCAAGCAATATCCTGCAAAATGCAAACATGGTGATGATGCTTGCCGATTATGAACTGCTGCAAAGAAATGTCTATCTGCACAAGTGTCTGTAAACCTAGGCTAAAACTGTGTTTTAACAAAAGCACTCAATGTATTCTTGGCAGATGCAATACCAATGTTGAAATGCAGGGTGTGCTGATTATGGACTACTGGAAAGAAATGTCTATCTGCACAAGTGTCAGTAAACCTAGGCTATAAATGTGTTTTAATAAAAATATCTAAGGTGTTTCAGGCAGATACAATACTACTGCTGAACAGTAGGGCACACCACACAGTCTGCAGACAGCAGTGCAAACACTGACACAACAGACACCCATTCAGTCTCTGAATAGACAGATGATGCACAACAGATCAGTCACTGGAAACAACAACCACACATACAAGTGTGCCCAAACATGCATTGTAAACAACAATCAAAGCACTAAGACTTGTAGGCAAAATGTCCACCTCAAAATGTGTGACAGTTACATCAACCCAACTGTTATTTTGTTTGTGGAGTGCAATTCAAAAACTGTGTGCTGAAACAATGGCTAATTCTTAAATGGTGTTTTAAAACTTTTGAATTTTAACCACAGTGTGATAATCTCATTTACCTTACCGAATTTTAATCAATATACATGTTATTGTGAAAAATACAGACCTGTAAACAGGATCATATGCATTTCATTTTATAAAACAGAAAAAGTAATCAACATACCTCAATTCCTCAGCTGTTTTTCAAGTCTGTGCATCCACTCAATGTACAGAGCTGAGTTCCTGGTCTGATTTTCCTCACATGAAAACAGCCATTTTGAATGATGTATTCCTCAAATAACAGTGATATACATTGATCAGAACAGTTTTCAGATTATTTATTCATGAAGCATGTTAGGTAACCACAATACACAATGTTGGTGTTATATACAGGTTTTAATATCTTTGAACATAGACTGGAGGACATGAGATTCAAACCTACAACTACATTGTACATCTTAACTTTAACCATGACAGCTACTTGCCCAGCTAATCCATCTTAGCTAAAAATGCATCTTCTGATTACAGTAAAAAGACTTGTTTTATAACATCACCTGGATGGGGGATGGTCTACTAATATGGATCCTGGTTTAGGATTTCAAAATATGAACATGTGCTGGTCATGTAGGTAAAGAGTTTGAAAATTTTAATTTATGTTAGAACTACATTCAGAAACATTAACTAATGGAAATCATTCATTCCTCAGGCATTGGGACAGTTTCATGTATCATACAGCTTCTGTGAACAGAGCCATACAAGTATGAGTGAAGACCTTGATATTCCATGGTAAAGTACACATCACTAAGCAAATACATATATCTTCCCTGTTCTGTATTCCAACTGTAAGTTTGCCCATCCCACTCCCTCAAAAATGAGAATGATGTTGTTCTTGAATTGAATGTAGTATTTAATAATAAATCTGAACTTGATAGCACTTTTAAAAAGTATACAATATTAACAAAAGTGTTGGGCAGATATATAACAGTCTGTAATAAGCTTTACTGACACTGCTATAAAAAGCTGATGTTAATGGACTGTTATGGATTCACAATATGTTCATAGAAATTTGATGAATAACCCAAGTTATTTGCAACTGTGCTCAACATATATGATATGCTTCTCTAAAGAAATGCTATGGATGAATTACACCAAAATAACAGTTTCAGATATGTTTCCCTATGTTGATTAGAACCCACAGCACACCAAAATGTAGGCATGTTGCCTGTTTCCTTGCAAGCCAAGCTAACAACCAGCATATATTCTAATTAAACAAACACGTACTGCTTTACAAACTCTGTCAATCGAAAGCTGATGTTAGCAGAGCATTACTGATTACTGGCATTTTTGTAGGAATTTGATGACTAACTCAGTTATTTGTATTCATGCACAACATAGGTAGGTTCATAGGTATATACTGAGCTAATGACCACAAGAGCCTTTATAAGGCTAGCCGTGCAACCCAACCCAATTGTATCCATACGCACCATGGGCATTTATTAAGAGGGAATATGTTAGTTAGGAAGTTTCTAGAGATTATATGTGTGTGAGTGTGAGGGGGAATATTAGTTTTCCGAATTGCTGTCTGCTTCTACCTCTGTATATCAGAGACACAGTGGCCAGACCCAGGAGGAATTTCCAATTTCCCATCCATTGGTCAAGATTACTCTTAAATAAGGTTAATAATGGACTCTGTTTCACATGGATGGGGACCCAGTTCCAGTGCATGGGGATCCTATGAGATGTACATCTGTCTTACCAACATGTCTTATTTATGTTTTAAGCAAAATTTAAATTATTGGATCTAGTGGTTCTGATGCTGTTCATTTTGAGGATTTGTAAAATGTCCATCAGAGCTGGATTTGAGGATGCCTTGTAAGGAAGGCATAGATCACCTCTTAGTAACCTGTGGGAGAGTGAGTATAGAGATAGGGCTTTAAGGTGATCCACATAGGACAATTATACCCTAGATTCTCCTTGTAAGCAACCTTTGTGGGAGTTCCAGCTGTTGCATATGTCTGGTCAGGTACATGCTGAAGTGGGCATTATACTCAATGATGAGTCTGATAAGAGCCAATAAAGTGGTACTATGACTTCCTTGGACATGGATGCTATGCCCTTACATCTGAGAATGATTTTCTTACTACCTTGGCCATATGTTAGTCAAAGGCTAGATTACTATTTACATACGTTCCCAGATCCCCGACTACTGGGTCAACTCTTAGGGGTGTCTTATCAATGGAGTAATTAGCCTGGGTAGCAGTTTTCCCAAAAATCACTACAATGCATTTCTTGTCATTAAGTTTTAATCTTTGAATATGGCACCAGTCATTTGTCAGGGTTAGACCTTGTAAGATGTTTGTGGCATAGGGAGAATCTAGGATATCTCCCAGTTTTACAGTCATTTGCAAACTTGGTCATTCAAAGGCCCATGACAATAGCCTTTACCTCTGAGAAGCAGATGCCAAATAGGAGCAGACCCAGCACAGAGTCCTGAGGTACCCCCACTGCTGACCTGTCTCTTAGTGGAGGTGGTTTCATCAATCCTGACTTCCTGGGTACTGTTCTGTGAGCCAGCTGGCAATTCAGCAAGTTATGTAGGGGTTTATGCCCAGTTTGGTGAGTTTGTCAACTATTTCTGAGTGAGGTATTGTATAGAATGCCTTAGCCAAGTCCAGGCAGCTGGTATGCACTGTTTTTCATGTCATCTATTGCCTTGGTGACCGTCTCAAAAAATCCACAGGGTTTAGTAGGCAAGAACTTCTTATGACAAAGCCAAACTGGGTTGGGCCAGTGTTTGAAGGTTGCATATGTCTTTGTTGATCATTTCCATGATAGTACATTCCTTGGCTTTGCATGTTAGACTAGTCAAACGAATAGGTCTGTAGTTTGCAGGGTCAGTTGATGGGCCACCCTTGTGAAGTAGTATAACCATTCTTGTGATACAAATCCCATTTTGAGGCTATAGTTGAGAAGATAGTCAAGTGGTCCTGACATATACATTAATATCAATTATTGGAATACGCTTCTCCAGAGAAATAATATGGATGAAGTAAACCAAGATAACACTTACAGATGTGTTTCCCCTATCTGGACTGAAACTCACAGCATGCCAAAATGTCGGTAGGCTGGTTGTTTGCCAAGCTAACAGGCAGTAGGGGTTTTGTTTTAACAAACAGATATTGCAGGCGTTTATTTGAATTTCTGTAGAGAACAGATGAATATGGAAACTACAAAAAATTATTGGACATTTTATTGCAGAAAAATAGCAATCGACACATAAATGAAAACATGTGCAAGCAGTCAGACAGGCATTCCTTTTTGTCTTAAATAGATGTGACGGTTTACTTTATTAGGAGTAATGAATTTAAGAAGTTACCTTTGAGTTTTCATTCTGACGTATAATGGTGCAGTAAGTGATACTGTGGTACTATAACAGAAAGCAACAAAGTGCGCAGTCATCCGTGGCCTAGGTGCTATAGGTTTCAGTGATACATGAGGACAGTAGCTATGTGAAATGATGTTATTAAAGGATGTAAAACATATGTACATCTACAAAGGTCATAATTATGGATATTATAAATATTATTAAATAAATTAATAGCATGGGAATCGAACTCACAGTTATAGGGACAGCAGATAAAACATCTACTTAATTATGCATATGCCCTAATTGTCACAGCAGCTACTAAATGGTTATATAAAATCATCTATCTGATATATATGGGACAGATATGTCACTAAATTCTGGAGGAATGCTCAGATATGCGTAGAATAGTGACACTTACTGCAGGGATCTACAGGCTGCCTCCGCATCTCAACAACCCTCCTTTGGAGCTCCTCCATGTCCCTCTGTGCAGGCCATTATAGCGGTGGCAAACCTGCACTCAAGAGTGGTAGATTCTTGTCCATCTTTATAATCCCCTATGATCTGGTTCCATACACCTATCATGGCAAAGTTCCTGGGTTTTTCTCTCATTTGCTGCTCCAATGGCATACACAGCCAATATCTTAGTTGTCTCCTCATTGGTCCAGTTGAGTGCATAGATATGTCTCAGCCTCCTCAAAGTAGCTATCATGATCCATGAATTGCAAAAAGTCTGAAAAATACAAACACAGATAAATGCTCACTGAGGTACCATTCAGTCCACAATTAGCAATGGTCTGTTCTGTAAATGTATCAAAATTGATATTTGAAAGTGGTGTTGATGTCATGTTATAAGATCATTGGCACATAACAGGCATATCCCACACATGGTACTGTTTACCGATACCTATTTGATGTTTACACAGTACACCTGGCTGTTACGGTGCATGAAGCCAATTTACACAAAGATGTGCAGATGGATGCACATCAGGTGCACTTTGATTCTATAATTTGGAGTGAAAGGTGCAGTTGAAATTGGTAGCATTTCTGTTTTGGTGAATATTAAATCTGTTCAAGTTAGTCATTTCTAAAAGTACCTTGTTTAAATTAATTTTTGCTCAAAATGTTATCTTTAACAGAAGTTATTGTAAATTACTGGAGTGGTGTTTGAAATTTATGTATACAAGTGTTGCTATTTTATAAAATTGATTTCAGTCCCATATGCAGTTGTATAGACAGATTCATTGCAAATGCTAACAGTGTATAAAGGTAGATTTATAGAGCATCCTCATTTCTTACTGGTAATTCCTTGCATTCTGTGGTGTAACTACGGAAACCTACATATTCTGACACTATCCCTATGTACTATGTTATGTTGATATTATTGATATTTAATTCATATTTCCTAACAAAACTGTTAAAAATATGTGTTGTTGCTGTTATGGATCTTTCTTGAATGATGCTTCTTATTAAAGGTATTATCACTACCAGGTCAGTATACTAAGGACTGTACTCTCTGTGGCCTGGCTACGGATCCTGAGGTTTTCTGATGCCTTCCATAAGTTGTTCAATTGCTACTTGCTGTATTATTGTCTTGTGAAAAAAATGCTGTTGTCTTTGGACTTCCATTCAGCATACATGTTGTGTAAAGGATTCTAACCTCACTCATGAGCTCTAAAGGTATTACAAGTTGTGTTGATGTTACAAATGTTATGTACAAAGGCATTGTTGTTACTTTTTATATGTCACATTAGTGTTTGTCACAGACAGTGTATACAGACCTTTGCATTGCACAAGAATGGATACTGTTTGTGCTCAAGGGAGCCCGCAGGATTTTTTGCAGGGGGGTGCAAACCCAGAGCCCCACCCACATATCTCACCCCGCCCCCTGCCAACACAGAGTCCACCCACCCCAAGCCCCGCCCACACAGCCATTCCAGTGTCCCATTACTTTGCTATTTCTCCCCATTTACTGTAGACACTGTTCAAATATGTGTGCATACTGTGTTATGCTTTAGTTCTACAATGATTACAGGCAGTTGGATTTAATTCACAACTTTTATTTCAAACATTATAGCCCAAACACTGAGACATTTACTAAACCTAAACAAAGCAATAGTCTTACAATGAAAACAGACTTGGCATTAAAGCTTCTCTACTTTTGAAACTCACATTCAATGAAACGGCATTGAAACCCACATTCAAATAAAATGCATCTGGCCAGTGGCAGGTTATTTACCTTTGAACTGTTTAAGCAATAGGCTCCTTGCACACCGTTAGGGCCATGCAAAAGTTACTTGATTTACCTGATTGTATTAATTATAATATATAACTGAATTATATCCCTTGTATTATACAGCAGCACTTGTTTGAGTGACTCTGCTGAAGTAAAAGTAATCTGAATAATTCCACATTAAAGATATCTGAAACTAATGAAGATGTTATTGCTAGAAAACTGTATATTTCAGTGTTTCATCTACAAATTCAGTGCCTGCTGCCGTCAAAGAATAAATTGCCTATGTTAAATTAAAAAAAATGGTAAGCTGGTATATTTCAATAGAAAATGGATGACAAGCTGAAAAACAGGTTCATAGTTATTAGGCATCTCATCCAAAGGAGGACATCCTGAGGACTGCAGCATACAAATGTATATGCTGTAGGAATAGAACCTCAAGCCTTTACATTAAGATGCAAGTATTCTACTTGTGGTGCTACTAACATCGCTTTAAAACTTTATACCACAATAGAGATACCATTTGCTAAACAAAACAGTTGCACATTGTAAATAGTCTTGGCATGAGTAGCAGTGAACTAAAACTCACAGTTCCTTGAAAATGCACTTGAAAATTCCACCTGCTAACTCTAACTTGGGCATTTCACTTTCTCTCTTACAAAGATACCACACCCCTCAAGGCCTCACCCTTAGTGCAAGAAATCTTGACAAAGCCTAAAATAAATGGGGACAGATTATAAATATGGCTCTCAGAAACTTAGAAAATTGCAAGAGTAACAGGATTTGTGTTAGTATGCATTTTTCTAAATGACATGACATCTAAAACTGAAATCTCATTATTTAGCAACTTCAATCCTTTTTAAGAGGAATATGGGGCAAAAATCTGGACAGCTGAGGGGTATGCTACCTCCCTCTTATACACACACCAAATAATTCTGGTCAGACTTTAATTAGTTCTGGGAAGGTTGCACTGAACGGCACCGTGCTTGATCTGAAGTGGGTGAAATCCTGGTAGCTAGTGATTGCAGCTCAGCAATGTGGAGCATTAAAGCATTTTTAGCAGAGCATGGTTTCATCACTAGCTATTGTGTTTGCACATAAGCTGTAGTTATTTCAAACATTTGCCTTTTTTTGATTACTACAGAGTACATTTACTCACCAGAGCTATTGTGTTTTGACTTCAGTGTGGAGCTAGTTGTTGCAGGGCTTGGCTTTTAAGTAAGGTAGCAATGCTTATTTACCATATACCATTAAAGCCACCCAACTACAAGTGTACTAACACACAGACACTGGTCTCCAATAAAATGTAATGAGCTTCTGAAAACGCTGTAATCCTGTCCTTTTATTTCAAATACTGTCATATGCATTTCAACACCCAAGGCTTATACATTATCTAGCTATGTAAATATTCTCTGCATGGCAACAACGAAAAGGCTTTCAATGCTGGCAATTCTTCAACAATATGCTTACTAAAGCTTACTTGCATCTTACAATGTCCGACAAGCTTACTTGCATCTTACAATCTCCGACAAGCTTACCTGATGTTCATTAAACCATGGCTACTTAAACAGAGCAACAGGACACTGTGATAGCATGCAGTTCCTGAATAATAAGCATAAATCAACAGTATAAAAATCGGATAGAAAACCAGAACATTTTGCAAAATCAAGGACAGATGAAAAGCCACAGTCATATTTGTGATCTACCTTGGATGGGGGAAAACTCTGCACACCTGCATAACTGCTTCTTGCCTTCCTTGGACACATCCCGAGCCACTACAATGGGGGCTGGGGTGCAATAAGTATGTCATAATTTGAAATGTCTCTGGCTGACTGATGACTCTGACACTCCTACCTCTCAACTTCAGAGCAAGAAATCTGGACAAAGCCATACATAGAACTAGAAGTGGGACACAGGCCCAAAAATAAGGCCAATTTTTAAATATTGCTCTTATTAACTTAATAGAACAGGTAGATCTTGCATTAGTACAAATTTTCTGAAGGGTATAAAATCTGAAACTCAAATGTTATTATTTTCTAACTTCAATCTTTAATGACTTGCCACTAATTTGCCAGAAACCACAATTTTATGAAAAATTGACCAAAATGTGATGCAAAAATACCTGTCAAAAAGGGACACCTTTTTAATATTAACAGTTAACTTGAAGCAGCTAACAAAATAAGAGCATCCACATGCATTTCTGAAATAAAGGTAACCTATAACTGATCATTACAGTTATAATTGTAAACCCTCCATATTTTCTTCCAAAATTGCCATTTTGGAGGAGGGAGCAACATTTTGAGCCAGAATTGGGGACAATTGAGATGTTTGGATATTCCCAATCTACAAAGTGATTTGCATGTACCTCTCAACCTCTTAATGCAGGAAATCTGAACAAGGCCAAATATATTGGGGAACATACAAACACTACTAAAAATTGATCTTGTATAAACTTAGACAGTCTTGCATTAGCATGCATTTTTCTGAAGGTTATGACATTTGAAACTCGGTGTCTGTCATTTAATGGCTTCATTCCTAAATGATTTGCTAGAAAACCACAAATTTTATGAGGAACAAACCAAAAATAAGCAGCAAATATCTATTAATTCTGCAAAGATATGGACAACTGAGAGGTATAGTTCAACCGGGGCTGTCGTTTGATACCCCTCACAAAATCATGGTCAAATGGAGCCTCCCCCCCCTGCAGCCATTCCAATGTCCCATTCCTTGGTTATTTTGCCCCATTTACCATAAAGAGTAATGTGCATACTGCTTTACTTCATGATTTAGGATTTCATTTGAAAGTTTTATTTTGCATTTTACAGAACAAACCCTAATACATATCTGTTAAAGCAATGCAGTCTCAATGAAAATAGACTAACATTAAAAATTCTCTGCCCTTGAAACTCACATGCATTAAAACAGCACTGAAACCCACTTTCAGAGAGAATACATTTTGCCAATTGCAAATATTAACTCTGGGCTGTCTTCAAAATCATAGGACCCTCGAACATAACATACACATGCTCTTTGATACACCTTCCTGACTATTACATTATATTCCTTGTACAATACAGTAAGGTTGTTAAAGGGCATTTTAAATTTATTGTTTTGAAAATTTTTCCAGTAAACAAAGAAACAAAATGCATCCACCAATGACAAAATTGCCCAATTCAGAACATTTCCATCATAAAAAGTCTACTCAAGTCCATCAGTATCAGTAAAAAATATACACAATCTCTGTAGTAAAATCCACATTGAAGAAATTTGTAACTAATAGAGGTTGCTGCTAGCAAACACTTTATATGTCATTGTTTAATCTACAAATAAAGTGCCTGTTACCCTTGAAGAATAAATTGCCTTTGTTGCATGCACTAAAAAAATGAAAAGCTAGTAATACGCAATAGAGAATGGATAGCAAACTGTTAACAGGTTCATAGTTACTAGGTATCTTTGCCAAAAGGACTGCAGCATCCACCCCTTTAAAACACAATACAGCATCAGCAATGCATTTACCTACTGTGGGAGTAGAACCCACAGCCTTCAGCATCTAAAGCAAGTACACTATCTGTTGTGCTATTAACAATGCAAGCAGACTAAACATAAGCAGCACTAAACTTTTGCTCCCCTGCAGCTCTCAGCTCCTTGTAAAATCTACTGACACTCAGCTGTATCTCTGAACTTTGCAGCACAAGAAATCTAGAAAAGCCGAAATTTATTGGCCAAAAACCATTGCTTGTATAATGTTTGAAAGTTGCTAGAATAAAATGCTGCGTTACCACCATACATTTCACTGCCACGTCTTGAACCCAGGGGACCCCGTGCAAAACAGACAAAGCGACATACCACTACGCCAAATCAGCTGTTTTGTGAAAGAGGAAGACTGAAACTTTACCATTTAGTGAATTCAGTTCTCACCATAGCACAGCTGTCAACCTTAGCACAAAAGACCTGAACAAAGCCAATAATGGGTGACTACAACCACCAAACATTCAGTGAATTCAGTTCTCACCATAGCTCTCAACCTCTTAGCAAATAACACCCGGACAAAGCCAGTAATGACAGAATATAGCCCCTTTTCAGTGAAATCAGTTCTTACCATAGCTCTCAACATTAGCAAAAACTGGATGAAGCCAATAAATACCTGGATGAGGCCAATAAATACCTGAACAAAGCCAATACTGGGTTAATACAGCCCCAAACATATTCAGTGAATTCAATCCTTACCATAACTCTCAACCCTAGCACAAAACCTGGATGAATAATAGGGGAATACAGTCCCAAACACAGGGATACATTTCAAATATTCATCTTGTCCACTTAGAAAATTGCTAGAATAAAAGCTTGCTTTTGTTACCATACACTTTTTGAAGAATATGAAGTCCGATATTGAAATGTGTCCATTTTTTTATTAACCAGGAAAATCTGACTTTGGAAAAAGCTAATTTTAGACAGCCAAGAATAAAACCAGATAACATTTACCACCATCATTACACACACACACACACACAGCCTCACAATGTTTCACAGCACTGAAATGTCCTATTCTGGTTTCATCCAGTAAAACATAATATCATCTCCATGTAACGCCAACTCTTTTTGTTTATCACACCAATTAGATCCTTGCCTTTTTGACCCCCTTATTTTCTTTGTCATTGGTTCTAAATATAACACAAATAACAAAGGGAAGAGTACCTGGTTCCTCTGCTCAAACAAAACTTATCAGAGTGGAACCCCTGCTTTAATTTTTGCCTCCAATCCCTCATATAGCCTCATAATCAACCTTATTATCTTATCAGTCATAAGATCCCTGCTTACTCTGCCGAATGCTTCCTCTGCACCAAGACCTACCAACAACAGCAGTGTTTTCTTACAATCTGCTTAGCTCTGGATCATGGTTGTTCTATTAATGTTGTCAAATCTTTGCCTGTCCTCCACAAAACCACAGTGGTCCATATCTATCATTTTTTCATTACTTTTGCCATTCTTACAGCCATTATAGATATAAACACTATAATCATGGTTTAGAATTAAAATGTGTCTGTATGAAACTAGATCTGATGTTTTTTTTATCATCTTGAGGTATTACAGTCATCACTGCTTTCTTCCAGGATGCTGGTGCTTCTTTACCTTTAAAATGACTCTTAAAACTTTCATATCTGTATCACTTTCTTCCTTATCTTATCCCTTACAGCAAAACACTATTGCAACTACTAAGGCAGGTATCATAATTATGGAAATAATAATAATAATCCCCCACACAGAGCAGTATCACCTCTCTCTGTCTCTGTCTCTCTCTCTCTACATCCAGCCTGTTAGTGACCTATGCTACTTCATTAGAAATTTCTTTGAAAATAGCACTGCGATGTTACTCTCGTGTCATTCTGTAAATGCCTCCACTAGTAAGACTAAAAAAATTAAATGCTCCTGAATTAGCATTTCACTTGCATGAAAGGGTTAAATGCATGAATAACTTATGAACTAAAATAATAAACATAATAATAACAATAATACAACTTTTAACTAGTTTTTTCTCATTAAAACTGTGCATACTGATTTTACTCTTCCAGACACCGGTGATGAGCTCAGTGTCTGCTTTCCTAACAGTATGCCTTCATTTTTCTGTTATCTGCAGATCATTTAGTCATGACACATTGTCTGCACCTGAGGAAATCTCAGCATGTGCATGATGAAAAAATAAGTTATGGGACACTGGAGCACCTGACTGCATGAAATGATGGATGCCAGGACCTGCCGGACAAAAGTTACAGTTTTTAATTAAGTAGGTAACACATGCATCATTTGTCAGGTTCCTGCATTCAAATGAGGAAGATGGCTAGTTTTGTTTAATTTGTCAGCTATCTGTAGAAACTGGTAGAATAATATTAAACAAGGAGCATCATACTATCCTAACGGAAAAGATCAAACTGCTATGAAAACTTTCATCCTTTGCTGCCATCTACAGTAAACTCTCAGTTAACCGAAATCTCTTCCGTTTCACACACACACCTACCTACCTGAAAGTGTCCCATATTCCGTTCCGCTTACTATTCCGTTCAGGTCCCATCTTCCATTCCTCGAATAATCCGTCTGCAAACTCCTCTCCTGAAAGTGTCCCATCTTCTATTCCGCTCTCAAACCTTTAAATCATTGCATGCGATGATGTCAGCACGTGACTGGACAGTTAGCACAGACATCTTAAAGAAGCGCACATACAAAAAAAAAAAAAAAAAAAAAAGTTTTTAAATGATCTAGTCAGCGATTCCAGGGGTGCACTTGTTTGTGCTGACATACACTGTCCACAGACTCAACTGCATGAATGGGCTGACATATGAATATTACCACATGCACATCACTGTCTTTCAGATGGCCAACAGCCTTAGGGATGACAACTTCTACACCCCCCAGGAAAATGAAATCATAATTGATGCTCTCCAGCAATAGTGACGGAGACTCCTATGCCATTCTGGCAATACAGTTTGGAGACATGAAATCTGTATTGACCTCACCAACATGATAAATGCTGTTGGAGGCCACAACCAATCCTGTGATGCCTGAAGATGACACCGGTCAGACATGATCCTTCATGCAGCCAACAGATTGAGACATTACAAGAGGTGAAGGGATGCCACCGATGGTGAACCACCATTGACTCTCCCTGATGACATCACAATATTTCTGGTCTCACTGCATACAGAAAGAGGGGACTGACACATTCCCAGGGGTATGATTGAAACGGGGGTTCCATACCGAACATGTATGTCTTTCTTTCCATTACTTGAATGAACATAGAGACAATCACTGTAGCATGCATATTGCTGTATTGTTGTTTTTGATTTACAGCAGCAGAGCTGAGCCATACACATACATCTACACAAAGTGAGGGTAATGAATATAAATCTAATAACACGTATTCTCACAACTGAAGTACAGACAGAGCAGTTCAAACAACATGTCTAATGCTGTTTGCATTAATATTCACAGGTCTACATACTTCAGGACTAAACCAGGGAATGGCAGGTGGGTGTCTCCATACTATTACTGTGATCACTACCTGACCTGTTATTGTCTCAGCCTTATTTCATGGCACTGCTGTTTACTGTCATATTGTTATTTTCCTAGCATTGTACACTAGAGGTAATTCCAGAAGGTGCCCAAACTGTGCAGGTTCAAGTTCAGACAGACCAGTTATGTTACAGCAAAATTGTCATAGCTTGCATCAATGTATATCGCACATGTGACATGACATCTATGTCAATATTTGTCAACACAGGCCCATCTGGTGTACAGTTGCAACATTCATCACATAAGTATCTGCAGCCCCTGTTACTGTGCTGTGTATGTGTTGCTGTCAATATTGTTTTTGCTAAAGTCATGACTGTATTGTCTTTCTCTTTTCTTTCCCAATGCAGGATCTACAGTACAACCTACAACCTCTCTACAGCAGGAGTCTGTCAGTGTTAGACTATTACAAGAATGATGCCACAATATGAAGACAAGATGATCAATTTCAACAATTGGCTTAAGTACTGGTGTCATTCAAAGGGGATCCAATGCCTGTCAGTTTGGGATGATATGCTCGACAAGCCACGATGCTTCGCTAGGGACGGCTTGCACCTGTCACCCCTGGGCTTTCGGATATTGGCAAAGGCTCTTGCTACCCCCATAGTGCCTTTTTTGGCAAGGCTCAAAAGACAAACCCACCTCCATAGGTATCACAAGGGATAAGAAACTAAGAGTAATGCTACTCAACGCCAGAAGTCTAAACCTCAAGATGCATGCACTCGAAACTCTCCTTAGCATGGAGAACATCGATATCTGTGCAGTAACAGAAACCTGGTTCAGGGCTCCCGAGAGCACCCCAGCTCTACCAGGTTATACCTCATACCATGCTTTTCAGCCCCAAAACTTGGACCGAACCACAAAAGGAGGGGGAGTATCGATATTCATCAAAGATACCCACACCTCCAGGTTGGTGGCAAAGCACGAAGCATCAGAAACTATCCATGTGCAACTAACAGTGGGTAAAACTGCCTTCCAGTTTATAGCCTGCTACAGACCACCCTCTCAAACCCAGGAACCCCACTCGGCCTTCCTGAGAACACTGGAAAATATGAAGGTCTCTCCAAACACCATTATATTGGGTGACTTCAACTACCCAAACATAGACTGGGAGCATTACTCTAGCTCCAATACCCTAGCCCAAAGGTTCCTAGAATTTATAAACTCAAATGCTATGGAACAACTTATTACCACTCCCACAAGAGGGGAAAACATACTGGACCTGATCATCACCAACATGGGGACTCTATGCTCCAGACCAGAAGTGTATCCCTCACTGGTAAGATCAGACCATAGACTAATCTCACTGGATATTCACATCCCGTCCCCACCCCCTGCCCAGAAAACCACAGTGAAAAACTTCTCTAAAGCAAATTTCACACTCCTCAAAACCGAGGTGGAATCCTTCAAAGCCCCCGGGCCTGTGGAAAATATGGCCCAGACCGCAGAATCCTTTATAAACGCATTCTATGAACTCCTTCAGGAATGCATGGATCATGCGATCCCAAATAAAACCAAGACCCAATCCTCCAAAGGCAGGCGTCCTGTCTGGTGGACCCCAGCCATAAACAAACTATACAATAGAAGGAGGAAGCTACTAAATGATAGAGCAAAATACCAAAAAGGGAAGGCATCACTGATCAGTATTAGCAAAAACTACGGGCACTCATAAAATTGTCTAAGGCCAGCTTGAGAGAAAAATTGCACAGGACACTAAGGATAATCACAAGGCTTTCTTTAGTTATGTTAGGAACCTGTGTGGTAATTCCCAGATATGCTCAGAATTAGTCCATAATGACAAAAATACACGAACCCACAGACATTGCCAACACCCTAGCTGACGGGTGCGGCACAAACCCCCCACCAAAAGGGCAAATATCTATCCCAGCAGAGTGCTGCCCCTGACATCTCAGATGCTCAGGTAAGAGCCCTCTCCAAAGCAAAAAACACAGCATCAATGGGACCAGCCGGTGTCCCGGGCTGCGTCCTACATGAACTCCAAGAAGAGCTAAACCCAAACATAAAACTACTGTTCAATCTCAGCCTTACTACAGGATATGTGCCCAAAGAGTGGCGTACAGCAACAGTGGTCCCTCTCCATAAAGGTGGTGCCTCAACGGATCCTGGAAACTATCGCCCCATAAGCCTGACTAGCTTGGTCTGCAAAGCTATGGAAAGGATCATCATGGACCTCATAAATAAAGATATTGGGGACCTACAGACACTGGATCCTACCCAGTTCGGCTTTGTTAAGGGCAGATCCTGCCTCTTAAACCTGGTTGATTTCTTTGAAACAGTCACCAAGGCCATTGACGAGGGAAGGTGGTCCACACAGCCTACCTGGACCTCGCAAAAGCCTTCAATACAATACCCCACTTGGGCATTATAGATAAGCTCACCAGCTTAAATATAAACCCCTATGTCACTAGATGGATTGCAAACTGGCTCAAGGACAGAACCCACATGGTTAGAATTGCTGGAGCCATGTCAGACTCCAAACCAGTTACAAGTGGTGTCCCACAAGGCTCAGTCCTGGGACCTCTCTTGTTCAGTATATATTTCTCGGAGGTACAGGCCAACATAGAAGGACTGTGGCTGACCAAGTTCGCAGATGACTGCAAACTGGGTGCCATAATCGACTCTCCAGCCGACACAAGCATCCTCCAAAAGGGCCTCATAGAAACAGACAACTGGTGCCAGAGCCATGGCCTCAAGCTAAATGCCAAAAAGTGTATAGTCATCCCCTTTGGCAAAAACAAAGTGCCCACAAATTATCACATAGGTGGTAATCCATTAAGTACAGAAGAAGTAATTAGGGACCTGGGGACCCAAGTTGATAGCAATCTTTCATTTGACAACCACGTGGCCAAAGTGGTTAGAAAAACATTTTATATAGCCCACCTAATCATGAAGGGATTCACATCTAGATAAGGGGAGGTCATCGTGCCTCTTTACTCATCCCTCATCAGGTCCATAATTGAGTACATTGCCCCTTTTGGGATGTACCTTACCAGACACCTGCAGCAACTGGAAAGACCCCAAAAGTACCTCACCAAGAGGATCAAAGGGCTCAAACAGATGCCATATGCTGCCCGGTTAAAGAAACTCAAGCTCTACTCAGTGGCATACTGCCTGTTCAGAGGCGATCTGTGCCTGACGTATAAAGCCATGTCCAACCCGGAATTAATGGACATGCTGCACCTCAGAAAATCCAAATCCCATCGAGCTATGCGCTCGAGAGACTTGAACCTCAGCACTGAAATAAATAGGACATGCTGGAGGGACAGATTCATAACCCAGAGGTTCCCTTCACTCTGGAATAAAATCCCAGTCCAGGTTAGGCAGAGTCTCTCATTGACTCTCTTCAAGAGGAATCTTGATGAGTGGATGGGAGATCATAGGTTTACCCCGGGTATCACTTCTGTGTCACTGTTAGACAGAGGCAAAATATACTAACCTCGAAAAAAGGCATAGCAAAATAAATTTAAAATGGGTGGTGAAAGCCAAACACATTCTGGCTAGGCTTATAAATGCCCTAGGGCAGATAGCCTAGTATGAACCTATGGACGTATGAACCTATGTTTCATACCTGCTATTGCTGTTGATCCTTTTGTTGTCCTCCATTAATAATGTGTCCTTCTTCCCATTCCTAGGCCAGTCTGCATCAACCTCATCAAGTGGACATATGAGTGGTACGTGTATGTTGGACTTTCTGTATAGTTTAACTGTTTTCACCTGTTAAAAGTGGCAATGATGTGAACACTAATACTGTTTTTTTCCCTACAATAGTTGAAGTTCAACCCTCTTCAACAACACCATTTTCTCATGAGGGGTTGTCAGGTGTATTTTTATTGTATTCCTCACATGTGTCATGTATGTTGGCTTTGTAAAGAAATTATATACTCCATGTATATAGATTCTGTAAAACATACATACAGTAGATCTCATGTAAAGTCATTATTATTTGCAACACTGCAGTGAGATATATATGTCTTATATCTGTGATACTGTCCATCATGTGATGTAAAGACATAGTCCTGATCTGCGTCTTTGTATCTTGTGGCATGATCTGTATCATCCATCAGCCTATCCAGCAATCATGATGTGGTTTCAGATGTGTCTCTTCATGGTATTATTGCCACTGGCACACAGGACATTGACATGTTGGGAGAGTCCATCCAAGATGTTGATAGTGATATTGTTGCAGCTGCAGTCTCAGATGTGGAGTTCAACTTGTCTAGCCATTTGTTGGATGGTGGCACATTGGATGTTGAACAGGGTGAGGCTGTTGAATGTCAGACCCCCAGATGAGACCGTTGCTGATGGCAGTTCCCCACAACAATCTGAAACAGGGCATCATGGTAGATGTAGATGTAGGTGAGCAGATATTGTGCATGACCAGGTGTCAGAGGGTGTCCACTTCCTGCTGCACATAAATGAACAGTCACAGCAATGGCATTGGTCAGATGACCATGCACTTGCATGTGCCACAGATCGTGTGGTACACCAGCTATGTGTGATGCATGAAGGACAAGAGTGCAGGCACAATGAGATAATGGCTGCAATGGCTACTCAGAATGAGAGTCTAATAGCTGTGGCACAGTCCAATGAAACCCTGGCCTCTAAAGTACTACAGCAGTGTTGTACAACCAGCAGGAATCTGCGTTCCTTGATTGTGCTCAACAGATTGCAACATGGGAGAGGCAGGCCACTTGTCTGCAGAACTACCATTGGCCATCGAGTATCATTGTCTGTGATCCAAACTGCACAAAGTTCAACTGCTGGCTCATCTACTATGGTCCCACCAGTCACAAGCCCTTCAACTCACAGTCATGATCATTCATCTCAACATGATGCTGTCACCCATCACTTTCCTTTGTGGAGCAACCAGGGGAACATGTTTCTGTACATGGACAGGGCAGAGTAGACTATGATGTGAGGCTGCTGTAGACTGGGTTATAGTGTGTCCAACAGTGTTGTAAACACATCTGGCTCATATTATTGAATTACCACTTTACTGTGATATATTTTTCTGTGGTTAATGTTCTGCATTATGTCTCGTGTGGTTTCTCTTTTTCATGTTATTGTATTGTAGAGATAGGAATGTATAGCACTGATATGTGTCCCTTATTGATTTCCATACAGTGATACAACAATCTGAGTGTATATGCATACCTGTCTCAGTTGTGCCCTGAGTTGATGATCACTGTTGTGACACATTTGCATGTGTTCATATTATAATATATTATGATTATGGTGTTACGTCTGATGCTCAATGTGTGTGTGTATATAGTAGGTAATTGCCAATGGATGCAATCTGTGCTGCTGTGGTGGGGCAACATCTGAACAGCAACGGTTAATCTGTATATTTGTGTATGTGTGGCTTTTCATGACTCAAACATGTGGGTTAGATGCTGCCATGCTGCTGTGTTGCCAGGTCTGCACTTGTGGTCACACCCTACATTGCCTATGCCTGTGGCTTCTGCTCCCTACATCCTTCTGCTCCTCCTCTGATACCTGTGGGATGTCCTCTTCTGACATCTGAGTTTATTGGGGTATTTTATCCACACATGAAGCTGGAAAACTGCCATGTGCTCTAGTTAGCATGTTGTGTAGCATGGCACACACCATTATCGTCTGTGCCGCCTTCTCAGGTGTGTATTGCAATGCACCCTCAGATGTGTCCAAACATATGAACCTAGCATTCAGTACACCAAACACATGCTCTGTGGTGTTTCTGGTTGTTGCATGTGCTCTGTTGTATGCATCTTGTGCAAGGTTGGATGGTTCACTCTACAGTGTCATTAACCATGGCTCAGGTGGTAACCACGATCACTTATGGGGAGTGAAAACACATTTGGTCATAATGGATATTGTTGTGAGGGGTATCCTTAGCTTACATCTTAGATGTGATCCTATACTTATTTAGTAGACGTCCCTCAGCAATTTCACCTTCCTGGAATGCAGCCCTCATTCAACTTTCTCTCCATATGGCAACATCATGGACACTTCCAGGGTGTGTTACCATGATGTTTGTTATCATGCCATCTGCTGCACACACAAGCTGGCAGTTGATGGATGGCTATCTGTTTCTGTTTATCTATTGGTCTGCTTCAGGATGTACTGGTGTCTTGATTGGTATGTGTGTGCAATCTACTGCATCAAGTACATTGGGTAAGTTTGTGATGCTGTAAAACTGGTGCATACAACAAAGAAACTGAGATCTGACCATCTATGTAGCAGAAGGAATAACAAATGTAATAGCAAAGCTTTCAAGTTACATGAACTCTTTCTCAATGCATCAAAAGCTCGTACAAATACATTCCTTAATTTAAATACATCAGCCATCCAATTAAAAATGAATAGAAAATCACATGATTTGTATCACTCAAAGTCACAAAATACATCTATATACATATATAAATAAACATAACCCAGAAAAATAAAATCTATAAACTTAAAGTAGTATAAAACGTTAATATCTTATAAATTATATTGCTTCAATTTTAAAATTGGTTTAATACTGTTCAAGGTGTTTAACACAGGTAATACATCAGCCCTAAAATAATTTATCCATTTTCCATTTATACTCAACTAATTTAATGATATTCAATAAATCACCTCTGTGTTTATTCAAAAATACTTTTTGAAGGACCCTAAAGTTAAGTATGTGTTCTCTACCCATCTCAGAATTATGTTTCTAAAGTGCATTAGTTTCAATATCTCTACGAATTTCTGACAAATGTGAACATATCCTCTCTTTAACTTTCTGATTAGTTTTTCCTATATAGAAACAGTAAAAATGATAAACTGTAGAAACTCAACCAGGAATAAAAAACAAAAGCATCCAAAGAAATCCACCAAACGATTTTATTGAGTTAAGCACTTTCATCTGCTGAATAGCTAGACTTCCTCAGAACAAATAGAAGCTCTACACAGTCAGCTTATATACACTCTAAAACCCCTCCCAAACAATCCAATAAAACAATTAATGCTTGAAATAACAACAATGAACATCACATGACGTGATGAATGACATGAAAAAAGTTTTTTACAGACTCTAGTAATGAGACATAATTATATATATGAGTATAAATGGAATGAATTGTAAAAAATGAAATGCATCAAAATATATATAAATACATATAAATAAACTATAGTTAATTGTGTGTAAGATGAATACAAAAAAAATAAAAATTAAAACTTAAATAGCCAACATAGATCTCAATTTTAAAAAGGGGACTTTTTATCTAATGTCAATAACAGTACATATTATGATGATCTTTTATTTGTATTTATTGATGTCAAGGATTTGTATTCTTGCATACCACATAACACTGGCATTGACTGTTTTTTTCAGTTTGTGGCTCTTCCGACTAGTCTAGGACATGACAAGAGTTTGGTGTTGAGTAGTTTGATGGAAATTGTTTTACAGAATAATTTCATAAGTTTTGAGGGTCATTTATTCAAGCAGACCCATGGCGTTGCAATGGGTGCTGTGTGTGCTCCAGTGTTTGCCAATATTGTTATGGCTTTTTGGGAAACCAACTTTGTTTTTACTTCTGAATTCAGTCAAAGTTGGTCCTTATACAAACGTTTTATTGACGACATCATTATATTTTGGCACGACACCAGGGAGTGACTAGGCAGTTTTTTTTAATTCATTAACATGTCCACTGATTTTTTTAAGTTTCACTATGGCAACTGAGGTTGAACAGGTTAATTTCCTGGACATTACTATCTTCAAGAACAGAGAGTCCAGATGTTTTGAATCTACATTATATAGGAAGCCTACTCATTCCAATGCATATTTGTATTGTAGTTGGCACCCCTTGCATCAAAAGAAGGCCATTGTCAAAGGTCAATTTGTGAGGCTTGCAAGGATGGTCAGCCAAGAAACACAATTTTTAGTGGAATGTGACAAATTATTAGATATGTTTGTCAAAAGAGGTTATCCATTATACTTTTTATCTGAATTTTTGCTGAAGTCAAAAGGAAAAGGATGGATGGTTTATACACTCCCTTGTTAGGGAGTGCACAGGTGCAAGCTGCCAATAGTGTGGTATCTGATGGCAATCCTTGTACTGCAACATACAATAAAGCAATGATTTTGCCTTTTAATTTGCAGTTTAGGGAGATCAAATGGACTATTATTAAGTTTTGGGACATTTTCAGATGTGATCCCAGTGTGTTCAGCAAGGTGGGGGACTGTCCAGTTATTGTTTATCAAAAAGACATTTATGTTAAAAAGATGACTGAAAGACCCCTGTCTAAATTTATTCAAGGCAAGATGAGCAAGTGTGGTTGCTGTTCACAATGTAGATTTATCCTTGAGGGTACTGAATGTTTTATACATGGTTTTTGTTCCATCAAACTGAACAGGAAATGCAATTGTGACAGTAAGGGGATTGTCTATGTTGCACTTTGTCATGGGTGCAGATGTTTTTACATAGGAAAAACTATTAGGCGATTTAGATACAGGATTTACCAACACAATTATGAAATTGGCAAGAGGGATGACCGTAATGCACTCTATAGACATCTGAAGGATTACTCAACTCATTCCTTTAAGTTCACAGTCATTGACTGTGTGGAGCGAGATCCCGGGGCAGACTGCAAGACTTTTTTTGGAGTATCTTGAACTCAAGTGGCAACTTAGGTGCAATGCCAGATGTCCCCCTGGGCTTAATGATGTTATTTTGATTTCCAGTCTTTTAAAATTGAGATCTATGTTGGCTATTTAATTTTTAATTTTTATTTTTTTGTATTCATCTTACACACAATTAACTATAGTTTATTTATATGTATTTATATATATTTTGACACATTTTATTTTTTACAATTCATTCCATTTATACTCATATATAATTGTGTCTCTTACTACTAGGATCTGTAAAAAACTTTTTTCATGTCATTCATCACATGTCATGTGATGTTCATTGTTGTTTTTTCAAGCATTAATTGTTTTATTGGATTGTTTGGGAGGGGTTTTAGAGTGTATATAAGCTGACTGTGTAGAACTTTTATTTGTCCTGAGAAAGTCTAGCTATTCAGCGGCTGAAAGCGCTTAACTCAATAAAATCGTTTGGTGGATTTCTGTTGATGCTTTCATTTTTTTATTCCTATATAGAAACAGTCACAAATTACACAATTAAGAAAATAAATCAAATTTCTATGTAGCATGTTGCTGACACTTTCAATATGTATTTGTTCTTAGTAATAGGATGTATAAAATCAGTATTTAAATTTATTCAGCTACAATATTGTGATGTCCCACACTGGGCCAGTAATCAAGGAGCCTGAATCCTCACTACTAACACTGGAGAGGGATGTTTACTTGGAATACAAATAGATACACTCAATATTTCTAGATGCAGACCTCTCTGCATCAAGCACAATTTCCCTTAAGAGCGCACAGGGCACACACTCAGCCCGGGGTCTGGGTGTCTCTGTCTGTCTCCCCCAGGTCACCAAGAAGGCTTCCCAATGGCACTGTGAAACCAGTGCTTCATGTCCCTGCCCCAAGAAGATGACACACACACTCTTTCAGATTTAATTTTCACACATATGCGCAGCACACAAGTGCACGCGCACACAAACACACACACCTGGGAAAGGTTGGCATAGATTACCCACTCTACCAAATTTTCCCAGAGTATAAGGTAGATTCACTGCCACAAGTCAGTTGCTATAAGGCTCTTAAAATGGTATCCAGTTATGCTGAGTGAAGTTAATGTTAATGCAAATGATAATGTTGACCAAACAGCAAGGCTTTCTGGAGCGGCCAAAGTTATCACCAAATAAATATGTGCAAATACTCTCAAAGCTTAAATATTTTCTAAAAAGGACCAGCCACAAAGAAAAGTTTAAATATATTTAATAATAAATAATTAAAGAACAAGAAAATACTAAATATCTGTTTACAGTAAACACCAGAGTTTTAGCTTCAGTGAATATTAAAAATAACACAAATGGAAAGTGTCACACAGTTATAGAAAAACAGTATTTAGCTAGTCTCGCTATCTATTCCTGATTGACTAAAAGAATTACCGTTCCTACTTACTGACTAGAGCAAGGCAAGATGGGTGAGTGGTCCTTGTTGTCAGATCCAAGACAGAATACAGAATGCCACTGAGACATCAGTCTCCTCTAATATTAAAACATTATTTCTGTACAGAATGACTTCACATACATCTGGCCATCTGGCATTTTTCTCATACTATCCCTCATCACTAGAATCTATCAGGGTTTAGCACCTATGTGCTACAATACACACAGCTAGAGCATTGCTCAGATGTAGTACTGCTGCTGGAAGTCATAAAACCATAAAACCATTCCACTCTTCCTACAGGAGCTACGACATATTCTCTAGGACAGACATTGCATCTCTGCTCCATTTAAAACTGTGGGATAACATCTTTAGGGCTTAACCCATAAAGTAATTTAATTTCAAGAACATTTTTTTCAAGGTCAGGTGGATTAACCTCTTCTCTCCCAGTATATGCTGTTACAATGTATACATTTAAAACAGTTACAATAATGCATGTACATTTCTTTTACTTCCAGTAGGGCACACTGTTGATGCATTTTAACACAAGCAAACCTCACAAATACAGTTTCAGCACAAGCATCTGTACCAGTCAGTTTGATATACAAATGACATATAATTATTTACAAAATTCCAGCTAGCTGTGCTAGCATATGTTACAAATCTGCTCTTCTTCTCCTGGCATGGTTGGCAGTACCTCCTATCGTCACATATATGCACAATTATAATAAGGTACAGTCCCATTTCTACTAGAGCTCATGAAAAGCAATGAAATTTATAAGATATTAATGTTTTATAGTATTTTAAGTTTATAGATTTTATTTTTCTGGGCTATGTTTACTTATATACATATATAGATGTATTTTCTGATTTTGAGTGATGCAAATCATGTGATTTTCTATCCAGTTTTATTGAGTGGTTGATATATTTAAATTAAGGAAATTTATTTGCACACATTTTTGATGCATTGAGAAAGAGTTCATGTAACATGAAAGTTTTGCTATTATATTTGTTATTCCTTTTGCTACTTAGATTGACGGAACTCAGTTTTGTTTTTTGTTTTTTTGCATAATTCTTAAGATATTGGATTCTGTCTAGCTACTTCAGGATAGTTGCTTGCTGTTTTGATTAAAACTGGTACACTACAGTTCTCCACATCCTGGGAGTGGATGGAAAGTGTATGTAGTCATCCACCTGGCTGCACATTGCTTCCAGGAATTTTCCCAGGATATGACTGGCAGCTGTGTGTAACACTTATACAGCATCATCCATGTGTCTCTGGAATGTCCCAGATGTAAGTACACCCAGGCTAAGACACACTTTGGTTTTAAGGGGGATGGGGTTTCCTCACAGGGTCTGCACAGACATGTGTGTGTCACACATGTTGCAGACAACCACACCAGCTTTCTTTCTAGCTGGTGTCTGTCAATTATTTGCTGGTCTGACAATTGGTTTAGTTGCAGACTTGCTCTGAGTCTAGCTGGTTGCCTTCTAGTGGGTGCAGCCAGAGTCTCATTTATGGCTTACATCACTGCAGTCTATTGCAATGTATTAACAGCAGGTTACATTTTTATATACTGTATTTTGTAGTCCTTTGCTATGAATTTCACCAAAATCCATAGTATTTGCTTTAATTCCTTGCTGTCTGTAACGCCCATGCCAAGAATTTTAGAAATGGTGTCAGTGTGGCAGTTTGTTGCATTTAAGTTGTGTTGTGTGTGCATGATGTGTTTTGGAATCACACTAGTGTGTGCAGAATCTCCAATTAACTTATGTTGAATATCTAAGTACTCGGACTGCCTTCAGCATGTCTTTTGAAATCACATCCGCAGCAGATGCACTGAAGTCTTCCTTATGCATGCTGCTCTATCCACAGATAGCTTCTGTGAGCTTTATGGAATCCGACCATCTATTACCCTTAAGAATGAGGCAATGAACCCTCATTCCAGTATCCCCATGAGTAACCATAGTGCAAGAAACTCAGTAAAATGTGTGTGTAAAGAAAAATGAGAGAAATTCAGATATAACATACAGCTCCATCACTGATTATATAATGAAAATATAAAAATAAAATAATATTCTTGCCATTCATTCCTATTCAAATGAATATGCTGTAACATGCTAAAACCTGTTAAAAACATGTCAGAAAGTAGTATTCCAGTGTTCAAGGGGGTTCTTCCACTGTTTACATGTGAAGCTTAAAAGAACTGTTTGCACCATTCTAAACCATCCCCATGCTGTTACGAAGAAGTCCTTCTCAAGATATGGAACAGCTTGCAGCCAAAAATGAATATCCAGTTAATATTGTAAGATACTCTTAAAGACAGTCTAGTAGCATCTAGAACCTTCACCCAAGTAGGAATAACCTTACTGAAAAACCAAAACATATGCACAAAATCCGCTCCTACTGAAATGGATCTCCAACATTTACCATCCTCTTTTCTCCATTTCTCCATAAAAACGGGAACACTGCCAACAGTGCAAACATTTAAAAAGCATATGTCTCACCATTGGTAGTCGAATCCTATGTTATAATCTTCATAAAGGCATTCTTCTTAGAGGTTAGGCTACATATTATTTGAACTGTTAAGTCTTTATATTAATAAACCTCAGTCAATTGGTACTTGCCCATGAGCCATAGTTTTAAGAGATTCTGATATAGATTTTCTAAAATACATTATACCATATGTATAAGACACACAACACTCTTGTCATAATTATGTGTGTGTGTGTGTGTGTGTGTGTGTGTGTGTGTGTGTGTGTGTGTGTGTGTGTGTGTGTGTGTGTGTATTATGCATATATATATATATATATATATATATAAATGTATATAGAAACATACACACAACACTATCATAATTATATATATATATATATATATATCTATATATCTATCTATCTATATATATATATATATATATATATGTGTTTTGTGTGTGTGTGTGTGTGTGTGTGTGTGTGTGTGTGTGTGTGTGTGTGTGTGTGTGTGTGTGTGTGTGTGTGTGTGTGTGTGTGTGTGTGTGTGTGTGTTTATATATACCACTCTTGTCATAATTGATATATATACCTGCATATTTCTTTGTACACAAATTATACTCTGTTTGCGAGGTTATTTAAAATTAACTTTCTGTTTTGCTGCTCCCAGATGTCTCATAATGCCCTTTCATGCATCTGTATTCTCAGTTAATTAGGAAATTTTATTTGGTCAGTCTTGAACTATAAATATAGTTTTTCCTTAAAAGAAAATAGAACTGAGCTCCTTTTTTAACTTATGACTATTGCTCATGTCATTCTTTTATTGTATAGTCTTTTAGCAAATGCAGTTTTCAATTACTGTCAATATATCCCTGAAGTCATAGGTTCATAGGTTGGTACTAGGCTATCAGCCCTAGGGCCTATACAAGCCTAGCCATAACAATTCCCTGGCTATTTCTTCCCACAATATTTACTTACCTGGAACCCTGTCTAGCAGGGCGACTGACGTGATCCCTGGGGTGAATTTCCTATCTCCCATTTATTTATTTTCATTTGTTGACTAGGGAAGTTTGACTGGGTACAGAACCCTTTTTCAGCACAGGTCTGGACATAATGAAAATTAACACAAGTGGATTAAACATCAGTGTCATGTTTGACAGCAGACTATCACAGAATTATAAACAGTAGCATATTAAACATATTCACTCTACATAAAAGCATATTCAATAAAATAATACTTTCACAGTGACACAATCTCACTGCTGCAACACTTTAACAATATCATGTTAAAATGGAATATACTATATACAAGCATTTGTAGTGGAACAACTGTTGGCATGGATATGCATGCATAAACATACAAATACCTCTATGAAAGTTGTAGATAATGAAAAGATCCATGTTGCTTTAGGGTAACATACCCCTTATGAGGTAGAGTAGTAAGCAAGTTATAGGCATAGTGATGTTTGTTGTGGACATTAATGTTAAGAAGTGCTGCTGTAAGAGTAGAAAAGTGTATCAGTAGTTACAAGAGACATATCTGTAAGCACTGTCTTTGCATTTGAATTTTCACTGTTTATTACTAAGGCCTAAAATTTTGGGGGTCTGAGAGAATTGCAGGACAATGGGTGGTAAGAGCTAGACTTAGCTTGGTGAGGAACAAGAGCTTAGCCAAGTATCTTTGAAAAGGTATTCTAATTGATCTTCAAAAAGTGAATATGCTATTATCAAGTCTTTGTGGTAGAGATAACTAGTTCCATAGTCTGGGGATGTGAATGGAATAAAAGGCTATCCCAGATGAGTTATTAGTTTGTGGGTAAATAATAAGGCTTTGCTTGTGGAGCATAGACTTCTCTGAAGTTCTTTCATTTATTCATTCATTCATTCATTCATTCATTCATTCATTCATTCATTCATTCATTCATTTATTGTTATTGGTAGCTGTGGAACTGCACAAAGATTCTATAGTTCTTTTTCTGGAAGATCATCATGTTTTTCTGTTAAATATACTGTAGTCAATATATCTGTTATATGTACTTCCTTGCCTGATCTTTATTTCACTTTTACATCTTTTTTGTGTAGATTAAGGAATATTCTCTGCTGTCTTGGAGGTGCTTTTTGCAGAGGCTATCTAATATACTTTCTAAGGATCTGTTGACTGTTTCCATCCTAATTTTACTACAGGAAGAGTCATAGGGTTTTTTTCAATTATCCATAAGCATATATTGTTGCTATCAGTCCCCTCTATCAGAGCATATCTCTTTTATGCACCTGTAAACCCATGGGCAACTGATCTGTTCTCTTGTAGGATCAAAGCTCCTATACAGTCTTAGTGGCATCTATTTGCAAAATAACTAACATATTCACATCATAGGATTTTAATGTCAGAACATCTGTAATCATTTCATAAGCATTTCAAAAGATTTCTTGTTCAAAGTTCCATTCCCTCGTTGTATCTTGCTGTAATAGCTTCTTAAGAGCATGGATAGCCCAAATATACTAGACATATAGTTTGCAAGATACTGCATCATTTCTAGAAACCTCTGTGATGATTGCTTGTATTTTGTCTTGGCATTTGTACAGTGATTCTAACTCTTCCGTGCACATCTTCAGTTCCTTTGCGATTAGATCACAACCCATTCATTTAAAACTTGCCTCTCTTATTTTACATTTGCTGTTATTTAACTTGAAATCCTGATGACCTAATCCATTAGTCATTACCCCGCTGTTGTATGATTTTGGCATTAGTATATATAATGGCAGTGGGTGTTGGGGATGTAGGGACGCTTCCCCATGTGCAAAAAAATTATTTTAGTTTTTCATATTTTGATCACTTTAAATTCCCTCCTAAAATGATTGCTCTTTGCATGTTCACTCTTGTGAACATTTGATATTTCATGAGACATATATGTGTGTGTGTGTGTGTGTGTGTGTGTGTGTGTGTGTGTGTTTATATATATATATATATATATATATATATATACACACACACACATATATATGTGTATATATATATATATATATATATATATATGTATATATATATATATATATATATATATATATATATATATATATATATATATATATATATATATATATACACACACACACACATATATATATATATATATATATATAGAGAGAGAGAGAGAGATAGTAACTGAGATTGTACAACAGTGAGGAAAAGTGAACTTTTTCTAATCTCTACTACCATGTGATTGCACTTTATTCTACATTAAATTGTCATAAATCCAAACAGATGACCAACAGAAACTCCTATGACAGGTTGTGAATAAAAAGAAAGTTTTTACGTTTTTTTTGAATATTGCAGTAGTCATTTTTTTTATTATGTTTGGATTCAGCAAGTTTTGTGGTGACAAAGCTGTGGGTCCTTTTTCAGCATTATTTACTTTAGTACTTATTTACTTTTTGCTTTTGTTTACAGAGAAACTCCAGCTATGCAGCAGAACTTTTTCAGTGAAGGTCTGAGGAGAAATGCTCCAATTTGAAAGTAACTTAAAAAACATTAACACTGCAAAATGGCATTATAGAACATAGACATCAAGCAAATGGAAGCAGAATCATATGGTTTGGAATAAATAATACTATACTTATAAAATAAAAATACATATGTATGTATGTATATATATATATATATATATATATATATATATATATATATAGATAGAAAGAAACAGAGAAAGCTAGATATATACATTCATTTATGTATGGTTAGTGAGAGATGGAAGGCTCAGGATGCAATCTGAAATCATAACTTATTCTAAACAAAAATAGTATTATATAAAGGTGCACATGCCTATAACAGATTTGAAAACAAAACGTTCTTGAGAAGGACAAAGGCTACAATGGACTCTAAGGAAGGATAATCAAAAAATAATCTATCCCATGCACTTTCCTTAGATGTATTTTTTTTTATAATTAGGGAAAGTATTGTAGGGAATTCAGAAGATGTGATCACTGTGGCTGCAGTAGCTTGGAGTCTTATCAGTCTAGTATTAATTAGATCTTGTTTTTGAGGACATTGGTAGAGTGATGTTAAATATTTGATGGCATGAATAGAATGTAGAGTATAGAGCCAGGACAACATATCTTGTAGTGCTCTTGTACTTTACGTTAGTTATATCTTATAGGATGTGGGATCTGATGATTGGAAAATGTAATAATGGTGAGGGGGTAGCAGGGACCAGGAACTGTAAACTTGTTTATTCTACTTTATTAATTGCAAATTTGAATAATTGTTAAAAGAATAATTTAGTGTCTAGAAATGAGTAAAGTATTGGACTCTTTGCAGCTTGAGTTTACATTGGGAATGGCCTTGCAAAGTACATTAATATGGCTTTTGACTAAGTAATATGGCAGAAGAAAAAGTGTTGAGACCTGTCTTACTTTAACATCAGCAAAACCTATGACACTATTAGGAAAAACACAGACTTAACCAACCTAGATGAAGGCCACAGACTAGTTGCTTATCAAGATATCAGTTCAGCAGGTTAGAGGTGGTCATAATACTCACTGGTGATTAGTAGCTACATATTGCAAGTTCTGTACTTACATCTGTTTATGAGCATATCTAAACAATCCTGTTGAAATATTTTTTCCTTAAACCTTAATTAAATCACTTACATAATTGTATTAAGTGAATATACTAAACATTTTATTAGTATTTTAATGTGTTTGTTTTTATGCTTATGTCTATATGAGTATGTATATTTGAAGCTTTTAAAGAAATAAAACTTTAAAAGTTAATGATTTTAACTAGATGATTATTCAATTAATGTACTAATCAGTAAGCATAAAAACAGCTAGATGAAAAGTACAGATGCTATCACCTGAAGAAGCAGCTATGTTCTGTGAAAGTACTCAGTACTTGTGTTATTTGCTGGAATAAAGGAAGTTCTTTTAGCTTGCTGCATTTGGTCATCATTTTTGGACATTTTACTGCATTGGATTGACCCGCCAAGTTGGTACTTGTTTTTACTTCCTTCTTATTTAAAGGTAACAGCTGATAACACTGGTGATCTGTGTTCCTTGTGTCAAAAGTTGGATGATTTGCTTACCATTGTTAGTAGTAAATCTAGACTTGATGATGATTGCACTTGTTCAATTGGCATGTCTTGGAGAACTGTGGTTTCATATATTAATGCCTGGATTGATGAGATAAATAATGTTAGGCAAAGAACAAATAGAACACATTTAGGAAATGATGCATCTATTGTCTGCAAAGATCATTCAACTCCTATGAAACAAGACCATGCCCCTGACAGCTTTGGAATTCTGGATGCAAGTATTCAGCAATCTGAGGATCCAGTTTGTTTAGAAGGAAACAAAAAAAGAAAGAATGGAAAAAGTTCACAGCAAATAACAAGGAAGAAAAAGAAACTGATTAATGACTGTAAAGGAAAGAGAATACATACTAAAAAAGACCCTGCTTTGTTATGTAACACAGATGTTACAGGGAAAGATAATATTTTTCTATCAGAAAACCTTTAGTCTACAGAAAAAGGCAGCATTTTTCCAAAAGAGAAAGTAGAAAAAAGAGGTAAGGGGCAGGTGAAAAGGAAGAAATCAAAACTGAACGTGGAAGGATTGAAGAACATTACTGTAAGACAAAAGAAGAGAAAGACAGATGTTGACTGCATGGCTCAAGCTGTGGATTTACAATGCCAGCTGGATGAGAATTTAATACACATTGAAAACAGTTAGATTAATAAGACTAATGGTGATGAAGATCTATCCTTCGTAACAATAGATAGAGAAGATATTACTGTATTAGAAGCTAGACATTCTTCAGAGCTGGTCAGTAAAAAATATTCTTATAATTGGAGATTCTATTATTAGAGGAACTGATACTTATATTTGCAGATAAGATAATGAACACTGAATAGTGTTATGTTTGCCAGGAGCAAAAATAGAAGATGTGAGACAAGTCTTGGAATGCCTTAAAGTAAGGAAGTATGGATCCGTTTTTATTCATGTCTCTACAAGTGATGTCATCCACAAGGATTCTCTGTTAGTAAGGAACTGACAGCCTTCTTAGATAGTGCAGCTTGTACTGGTGTTAGGACATATTTTTCACAAATCATCTGTAGAAAGGATAGTCATGTCACCATGAATGAAAAGATTTTTTTGGGTAAATACCTACATGGAAAAAATGTCCTGTTTTAAAAAAATGTAAATATGTAGAGCATTCAAGTCTAGTTTTGGACACATGTTCAGACAGGATGGCATGCATTTGTTAAGATTAGGGAAGAGAATTTTTGCAGCAGATATTTTGCAGTATTTAAACACTAGGCAGGATTTTTGCCAGGTCGATAATTTAACATTTCACAGATAGCAATATTTGATGCATCTCTGATGGTTGTTAATGCTAGGAACATTAATAATAACGTTTTTAATGGAAAATTTGCTGCACTGCCACAAGACTGATGTTGTTATTGTTTATGAAACATTGTTAAAGAGGAATGACTGGGAACCAGTTCCGTCAGTGTTTAAATGTTTTTACTGTAACAGACATTCTAACAAAAAATCAGGTGGAAGTGTTATGATAGGGATTAAAGATAGTTATGAGATTTGTGATTATTACATGTCAAATAATAACACCAGTGCTATAGACTGTGTAACTGTGACAATAAAGACAACCCTGAAACATATAACAATTGTTGGAGTGTATAGATCACCAAAGGCAAGTGCAGATGACCTAGAGGAATTCATGCATTTCTTACAGGAAACACAGGAGGGAAGAATAATATTTACTGTGGACTTAAATTTACCAGAAGCAGACAGGAGTAATATTGATTCAATAATGTTCGTAAAGAAATTATTCACAACGTATATTCAGGAACAACAATTGCTTCAGATTGTAAAAAAAATACTAGGGGACAGAACATACTAGAAATTGTTTGTTTTCCTAAAGAAATTACTGTTACTTCAAGTCAAGTTTTACCATCATTGATGTGCAGTGATCATGGGGTTATATAGGTTATTTATTTATTTTTTGCTAGATAATTCTGTAAAACTGAAATCTAAACCAATGCACAGAAGGTTAATTACAGATTATATGGAAGCAAAACAGTCACTGTGTAAAACTAACTGGAGTGAGGTGTTCAGTGGAAAAAAACTGCAGATGGAATGTGAAAAGTTTTGAAAGAGAAATTGTTTGAGTGCAAAAAATAAAAAAAATGTTTAACATCAGGATCTAGACATACAACATCAGGGGGATATATTTCCATAAGAACAAGATATCTGATTAAAGTGAGAGACAAGAAATATAAGAAATGGAAGAGAGGTCGAACTGTAACTTTGAAAACTGAAATAAACAAGCTGCACAAAAAGAATAAGAATAGTGTGAGACAAGATCAAGAAAAATTTGAAGAAAATTTATATAAAGACATTAACCATAATAGGAAACCTTTTTATAGATACATAAGATGTGGAAGGAGTAAAGACATACAAACTGATAAACTGTGTGCAGATTCTAAAATTTATTCTCAGATGCAACAGATTATAGATGTATTTACAAAACTTATGCAAAACAGTTTGGCTGCACAAAAGGGTGACAAGTTGTCCTAGTGAGATCCAAGTAACCCCAGATACTGGAATCAAATTACATTATATTGAAAAAGAACTGCACAAACTGGATCCAAACAAAGTACAGGGAGGAGATGGAATTAGTAACAATGACCTGAGAACACTTTGGCAAAAACTTACAGTGCCATTATATCTACTATTCACTGTGTCATATAAATATGGGGAGATTCCTCAAGATTGGAGACATGCACTTATTAGACCTGTCTTTAAGGGAAAGGGGAGTAGGACAAACCCAGAGTCATATTGACCCTTAAGTCTACTTTCATGCTGTGGAAAAATAATGGAGAATGTAATATTGGATAAGTTATTTTCAGAAGTGGATAGGCTGGGACTTGAAACCATATATCAGCATGCATATGTTGAAAATAGATATATTACCACATGAAACACGATGTTCTATAACAATATAATAACAGCTATGAATGAAAACTGGGGTGTGATGTAATTTATATAGATTTAACTTCAGCATTTGACAGGGTCATACACAAAACACTGATCAATAAATTAGTACATCTAGGTATTGATGTACTCTTGATAAGATGGATAGCTGCATGGCTTACAAATAGGACATGGCAAGTATCATACAGCAACTGGACAGGTGAAATCCTTGGTTACAGTCAATGTGTCCCACAGGGCTCTGTCCTAGGCCCTTACTTGTTTAGATTGTGTCTTTTAGACCTTTTTCATCTGAGGTATTCTACAGTATATATGAAAATGACCTGACATTGGGTAAACTGATTACATGTGTTACAGATAATGTATGTTGCAAAATAACTTGACTAAATTGACCATTTGGGCACAGGAGAATAATATGCTGATAAATACATCAAAAATTAAGCATATAAGATTTGGGATGCATACATTTAAAGGTGAATATTTAATACAGCACACAGTGATTGAAACTGTAGATTCATTTAAGGACCTGGCCTGGGTATATGGGTAGATCCAGCTATTAGATTTTTCTGATCATATCAACCAATTGATTTATGATAGTTATAGAACTATATGTTGTATAAAAATATTTATAAAGTCTAGAGAATCAAAAATAATGAAGTTGTTGTTTGCTAGTTACTTTAGACCCAAACTTGAGTATGGAATAACAATATGGAAACCCTATAAGAAAACAAGCATGAGTAAACTGGAAAGAGTACAGCGGAAATATACCAAGGGTATCCACATATGTGAAAATTTAAGTTATTATGAAAGACTAAAATATCTGAACTTGTACAGTGTCCCACAGATATCTAAGAGGAGATCTTATTCAGGTATATAGGGCATCTAGAGACAACTACCTCGGAGAATGTTGAGGGTTATCAAAAAGTACTAGAGAATCATCAGACAAGCTATGTAGAAGATTTTGGCTGACACTAAGGATTGAAATAATACTAATTTCATGAACTTTAATCATACTTTGACTTAGGAATGGGGTCCATTCCCGTCATACTATCAGAAACTCAAAAGATTTGGAGAAATTAAAAAATATTCTATAGGAAGGAGAACTGGTTTTCTGACAGTGTAGCTGATGCATGGAACAGACTACCAAATTACATTAAAGCAAGTACTAGTTTAGATATTTTTAAGAACAGCCTGGACACTGATTATGGGAACAAGTGTTTTGGTATATTGGCAAGCTAGGATGTCATTGATGCCTGTGCTTGAAATATTTGCATGTTTGTATGTATTTATTATGTCTCTGTAAAGTGACATTATGCAGTCTGAAAAGAGCAAAAAATGTTTTTATTTGGCACAACTATGTATACTGGGTTTAGTTTTTCAAAATAGGAAGCTTCAGTTACATGTAGTACATGAAAAGTAATGCTTATAGGAGTAAACTAAAAACACTTGGCAAGAAAGCACGAGGTGGTTAACTACTAACAGATACAATGAAAAATAATTTGAAGTACTTGGAATAGATGATTTAAAAGTAAACATCACTAAAAAGACAGTAAGGAGGCAGGAGGAATGGAGTGCTCAGAAAGTCTGAGAAGATGAAACAAGATAATGTGAGTCAACAGTGCAGTTGCAAGCAGACCAGTGCATGACTTATTAAGCATTGAAAGGAAACATTGTTTCTGTAAAAGAAGCAGAAACCGTACTGTATGCCTCCAGAACCTAAGATATGTGTGTGTGTGTGTGGGGTGTAGTCCATCTCCTTCAGTTAATTAGTAAAATAAACTGTATGATCACCACAACTTGGAGAGAAGAAAATGGGTTTCCTGGTTGAGGAACCCCCAGAGTTCACAGAAAGTTTTATAAAATGCAGTTTTTGTTGGTATTCGTTATGCTTCCTTTATCACTTTTACTGACGAAAAAGCTCCTTCCATTAGTGACTTAATACAATCTAAAGTATGAATTATTATCTCAGTCTACCAATAAGCCATACGAGCTCATTAGAAGTACTGCACATTACTCCTGAGGCAGTCTTTCTGCAAAGATGCTAAAAGAATATATGTGATCCATGTGAGTATCTTATTGTCTGCTTGAAGGTCTTACCAAAAACGACACTTAATATCTCCATATTAAAAAGAAAAGGTAAGAGAAGACAGGATCAGTAATATTATTTATTTCACAATCAATATGGTCTAGGAAAGGAATATTTTATAGAAGGAGATAGAGTTCCATCCTTTTGTTGCAGAGGTAAAGTGTCCATCTTTAACCCTGACAACCTCAGTTTTGTAATGGATTTTACAACTGGAAGGTTAAAAAGGTCTGAACAGAGAAGCGTAATGCTGGCAACCATTCTCTTGTGGAGTGAAGGTGAAGGAAGTGCCTATTTTAAGTCAACGTTTGTGTCAGCTTTAGCTTGGAGGTGGGGTGGGGACTGGTGGATACCCAGCATTCATACAATGAATTACATTGCATGTATAGTATGGCTTCCCAAAGACTATGTTACTAAGGACAAACTGACTGCTGCCTCTGCATTAAAAAGTTAGCTTTTCTAGCATACAAATGAGTTTCTGTCAAAGGGGCTTTACCTCACACTCAGTGAAGGAGACTTTTGTACCTCTTCTTTGGAATGGATGCACTAGTTCTGAGAGAGTTGTAGCTATGCAACAAGCGAAAACTGCAGATCACCTCATTCTTTGATGAAATAAGTGGCTATGACTAGAAAATGTCAATTTTCAGTTACGTGGGCTTGAGAAGTCAGTCTTCAAGGACAGCCTTACAAATGCCTCTGACAATACTGCATGTCCACACTACTGATTTCGGACCGATAAAACACTGTTAGTCTTTGCAATCTGCCAGGTTGATCCATATTGTGAGAAATCACAATGGATCCCTAGACAAGTTATGGAAAACTAGCCAGAAGGACATGCTGAGTATTTGGAAAGCAAAGGAATAATATAAAAAGGGGTGGGGGTTCAGGCAAAGGCGAACAAAAGTGTTGATGGCTTAGCAGCTAGCTTGTTAATGTCTGAGATCTTGAAGATCAAAAGGTCTTGAGTTCTTTCCACAGAAAAGTTGCTTAGATCTACTCTCCAGTAGTGAGAGTAAACTGCTGCATGAGGGGGTTGCTACAGTTTTAAGGAGCTGTACTTTGCATAAGATATTAATCTGATGTCCTATGTCCCTGAATAATTGGTGGCAATTCAGAGGGATGTAAAAGATCTCATGCCATCTAAACGAGAAATTGAGGATTCATAGTTTTATTCACATTATTAAACCATATAATTGTAATTTTTGCATACAAAAGAAATTGCTCAGTACATCTCAAAACAATTCAATAAATGAAACAGTCCATACAAATCTAAAGTTAAAAAACACAGAAATGGTACAATTAGTATAAACACACATCATTCTTTCCCCTTAAACATTTTTCAGTTATAACATATTTATTTAAATTAAAAAATAATATGCACATGGTCCCATATATGCAAACAAGTTGAAGGTATGGTAAAAAAGGAAAATAAAGTTTTCCAATATACACAACTGATGAATATCTTAAATAAAATGAATTCATGATATTTTTATTTTTAATATGTGTCCAACATTTACCATATGCTGACTGTGGCAAAAAATGTAAGTAAATAAATAAAGGAAGGAATCTACTGCATTAGGAAGGTCCCTAAGTACTTTGGGAGATATTAAGAAAAAGATTTTAATATGATTGTTTAGCAAGAAATAGCTTGATGAATTTAGTGTGATGTGCCCTTACAAGGATTAGGCATGAATGAGTACTGGCATAGCAAGGTCATGCCAGAGACAGTGTTGCATAAAGTGTCTTACCAGCCTCAGGAACAGCAGTAACCATGCTGCTGGAACAAACACACTATGAAAAGTCATGTGACCCAAAGGGAAATATCAGGCAGGTGGCATGCTTAATGCTATGCATGTTCACACATGCATTGAAATGCACTATAGCTGTCACAAAGGGACTGTGGCCAGGTCAGATAAGGGTACATAAAATTGCTCAGCCATTTTATCATATAAACTGGGATATAGGACAGGCAGAAATGGGGATGGGAAAACAGAGGAATGCACAGTAGAACAACCAGAAGGGAACATTTCTGTGAGTGTGGTGGGAAGGGTATATATTTGTGGGTGCAGGTACCCATTTTTTAAGAAGAATTGTAGAGTGGTAATGTTGCATGGGAAAGCACAGGCAGAATGGAGAGCAAATGGAAGGAAGCAAAGGCGAACAAACACACACACACACACACACACACACACACACACACACACACACACACACACACACACACACACACACACACACACACACACACACACACACACGCACTCTGCAGACAAAGTCTGATAGGGAGGTGGCACACAAGAGGGGCAGCAGTGGAGAAACATAGAGTAATATGATGGTAGAATGATGGTGATGGGGAAGATGGACTACAAACATGGATGGTGAGTGACACAAAAAGATGGGTAACACAACAATGGGGTAAAAGCATGGATGAGGAGGGCTTACCAAACCAGCTCAGTAGGGAAACCAACCAGAACTCAGCCACCTCTATGGCTGACATCATGTTCAGATTCCATCTTTTATAACACTATGCATGGAGCTGGCTAGCTGTATAGTTTTCTATCTGCCACTCAAGAATGAGTTTCAAAGTACCAGTGCAGACATCCATGTAACGGTCCACCTTGGCCCTCACCAGCCACTATACTTCTCACAGGGTGACCCTGAAATGTCCTACAACACTACTCCCAGAGAAGAAGCATTCACCCATATTGTTGAGAGGTGGTCTAAGAGGCTGCCAGCAAGCCCTCCACAGGTCACCATCCACAAGATGACCTTTGCCAACCTGCAGAGAAGCAGCCTAAGGACTGCTTGTGACCTAGCATTACACAACTGACCACCATGTCCATACTAGGTAATTTATGCACATTGCACAATCATGTCAGGCTTTTGCAGTGGGCCACAGTACCCATGGCTGCCTCTGCCCTTGGGTGAGGATAATCCAATGAATGGGAACAGCACCTTTCTGATTCCATCGTGGGGACACTCCCCTGGGAAAACCAGCAAGGGTCCTGTAGTTCAGTACTGTCACACTCTCCTGTGGCCCTACAGTAAGCAATGCTTACCTCAGTTCATTCCCAGGGTTGTGGATGCCAGTATTCTATTAGCACACCACATGGGTGGCCATTGCAGGGTTTGCATACAATCTTCTGATGTGGTGCACCTTGTCTTGAACAGGATACCTCCAACCCTGACACTGTGGAGTCACATGGTATACCCAGCCAGCATTCCACCCATAGAAGCTCTACTACATCATGGATGGATGTGATCCCTGAGTTCCTCAACCTCCTAGCCATGTGAATGGCTACTGCATCAACCACTCAAGTTCCTTCTGCCTGTGCTAGCCTTGCTGTCTCTGGCAATGTGTTCCACCCTACCTCTGCAAATGATGATGATGAGAATACCCTGCCCAGCTCTGGGTTAATAAGCTACTGAGCAACTGGTGTCTAGCTGCCCAGCTTGGGTTACCTGTGATAGTTATGTTGAGTGAAAGTTGGACATAAAACCAACCTGCGAAACATGAACTAAGAATTGCTACACTTAGTGTAGGTTTACTGACAGAACATAGCTTGGAAGTGGATGGCATGATGGAGGAGGCTGGACATCCTATGTATCCAGGAGATAATATGGAAGGACAGTTTAGTACAGCCACTTGGCTGGGGATCCAGAGTCTATTATTCAGCAGGAGCACAGACTAGAAATGATGTGAGAATTATGGTGAGGGAGAGGCTTCAGAACACAGTGACTGATGTCATCAAAATTAGTGACAGATTCATGGCAATCAGACTTCAGTGTAAGGCTACAGCCTCACAGCAGGGTTGTGATAGTGAAGAAAAGAGTGCATTCAGACAGTACTTGCAGGACCTGCTAGATAAAGCAGGAATATGAACTGATGTTGATAATGAGTGACCTGAATGCACATATTGGAACAGATGTAACAAGATATGAGGACTGCCTTGGTCCACAGTGGTGAGGCAACAAGAATACAAAAGGGAGGACATTCTAGACTTCTGTTCTGGAAAATGGATTGATGGTGGCCAAGAGACAGACAATCACAATATTACATACAAAAGTGACCAACATGCAACTTGGGTAGACTTCCTCTTAGTAAGAAAAGGGCACTGGGGTAGAATCACAAATCACAAAATCACCCCCAGAGAAACAGCTGGCCCACAGCATAACTACAATCATTTACATGTAATAGTCAGAAAAGGCAATAAGGTCAACAGAGGCAAGGCTAAAGACCTGGAAGTTGACAGGAGTGAATGTACAATAGTTCAAGGAAATACTCAGGGCTCTAGCACCTCAGGAAGAAAAGGAAATAGGTGCAGTCAAAGAAGTACGGCAGCATCTCAAAACAGTATGTGTGAGGATTACAGAACAGGTATGTGACCAAGCAAGGTTTGGAAATAAGTTACATAAGGAAAGCCGATGGAGGAATGCAGAATTCCAGGACGTCATCAAAAGAAAGAAGGAGTGCAGGAAAACGTGGGAGACAGTGAAGGCTGAAAAAGAATACCGACTGACTAACAAAGAGGCAAAAGAGGAGTTGCAATAGCAAAGAACAAGGCATCAGAAGCACTCTACCCACTTCTGGAAAGTGACTCAGTAGATATTACAAAGACACTCTCTTATCAGGTAGCAAAACAAAGACAGAAAGATAAAGAAGATAGTCAGACACCCTTCATAAGGTGATGCCAGCAACAACCTGCTCACCAGCCCACAGGAAATCCAAGGCAGATGGAAGGAATACTTTCAGCAGCTTATGTATGAAAAAATCCCCACATAAATTGTACTACCCCAGAAACAGCCTACAAAGAAAGAAGAGAAGGATCCACCCTGGAAGATGTAGGAACTGCATAAGGAAAATAAAGGCAGGGAAAATAACACGCTCAGATGAGGTCACAGCTGATATGATAAAGATGCTGGGTGAAATGGGGAGAAATGGCTTCTGAAGGTACTCATAGCAGTATGGAGAGAAAGATGTATCCCAGATGATTGGAGAATAAGCATGCTAGTGACAGTGCATGAGAAAAAAGGGATATCAACAAATGTGTGCAGTACAGAGATATCTAACTCCTGTCACAGTGCATGAAAGTTTTTCAAAGGGTGATTGATAAATGAATACACAGTAGAAAGCAAGATGGGAGATGAGTAGGTTAGATTCATATCAGGATGCAACACAACAGACTCAATGTTTGCAATGAGACAGATAGTTGAGAAGAAACTACAGATAAAGAAAGAGTCCAACTGGGCATTCCTAAAATTGGAGAATGCAAATGACAAGGTCCTAAGAAAGATGATTTGGACAGTCGTATGATGGTTCAAAGTACCAGAAACATTAGTTGAATTAGTGTACACTATGTACAAGGACCCAATGATTCAAGTACGAACAGGGCTCAGTCTCACAGCGGGGTTCCTAGTGGGAGTGGGTTGCATCAAGGTTCATGTCTAAGCCCACTGCTGTTCATACTGGTGATGGACTAAATCAGCAAACAGGTTGGAAGGAACAGATCAACAAAGTTGCTGTAGACTCTGAGCAAGAACTTCAGTAAAGGATAGGAGAATAGAATGCAAAACTGAAGGCACGTGGAATAAAACTGAATACAGATAATTGCGTTGTAATGTCAGCAAACGGTGGAAATCAGAAGCTGAGAATTGAGATAGAAAGGAAAATAGTGGAACAGGTTTACAGCTTCATGTATCTGGGAGGGGTGGCTGAGGACAAGGGAAGTCTGAATGAGGAGGTCAAAGCTAGAATCAGAGGGCTGCAGCCAACTGGCACAGACTGACAGGGGTAGTGTATGACAGTAGAATCCCAAAGATACTGAAAAGTAAGGTGTACAAAACAGTGGTGCAACCAGTACTACTGTATGGTAACGAAACCTAGGCAGTAAGGGCAGAGTAGTCGAGGAAGCTAGAGGTGATGGAGATAAAGTGCCTGAGATGGGTGGCAGGACATATGCTGTGGGACAGATGAAGAAATGAGGACATTGAGCAGAAACCAAAGTAGCTTCAATAGCAGAGAATGTCAAAGAGAATACATTAGGCTCATAGGTTCATAGGTTCATAGGAGGTTACTAATGGCCCTAGGGCCTTTACAAGACTAGCTATATTATGCCCATGTTCCCTAATTGACCTTGGTTAGATGGTCACTATTCACAGAGTGAGTCTATGATCAGCACAGACTGCCCCTGTCCATGAGGGACATAGGTGCCACCCTGGAGTGAATTTACAGTCTCCCATCCAGTTGCCTAGGTTGCACTTGAATAGGGCCATTGAGGAGCTCTGCTTCATGTGAATCAGTAGTTTATTCCAGAGGAGTGGCAATCTGTGGGAGATGTATCCATCTCTCCAGCATGTTCTGTTAATGTTGCAGGCTAGATTGAGATCTTTGGAGTGAGTGACTCTTGACCCATTTGATTTGTGGATGTGCAGCATTTCCATTAGGGCAGGGTCAGAGACTGCTGCGTAGGCCAGGCACAAGACATCTCTCAGCAACCTGTAGGATACAGAGCACAGTGAAAGGGCTTTCAGTCTTTCCATATAGGTCACATTTTGGAGGCCTTGAATTTTCTTGGTGAGAAACTCTGTAGTCTCTCCAGCTGCTACAGGTGTCTGGTGAGTTACATGCAAAAAAGAGCGTTGTACTCTGTTACTGGTCTGATGAGGGTTGAGTACAGAGGAATTATAACATCCTTAGTCTTGGATGTGATGCCCTTACTGCAATGTAGAAGGCTTTCCTTACCACAGTGGACACATGGTGATCATAGTTTAGTTTACTGTAAACCTGTGTTCCCAAATCGCGCACCACTGGGTTTGCACTTAGGGGTGCTGTCAATATTGTAATTTGCAGGGATTTTCTCTTTACCAAAGGGGATAATATTGCACTTTTTTGCACTTAGTTTTAGTCTGTGGCTTTGGCACCAATCTTTTGTCTGTGTTAGCCACTTTTGTAATATGTTAACATTATTTAGGGAGTCAATGATTGCACCCAGTTTGCAATCATCAGTGAACTTAGTAAGCCACAGGCCATCTACTTTTGCCTGGACTTCCAAGAAATATAATTCAAACAGGAGAGGGCCTAGCACAGATCCTTGTGGTACGCCACTGGTAACTGTTCTACTGGTAGAGGTGGAATACCCAACTTTGACAGTATTCATTCTGTTGGTGAGCCAGTTGGCTGCCTATCTAGTGACAAATAGTTAATCCCCAGCTGGGAGAGTTTCTCAATGATACCTGAGTGGGGGATTGTATCAAAAGCCTTGGCTAAATCAAGATAGGCACTATTTACTGTTTTGTCTTCATCCAGGACTTTGGTGACATTCTCAAAGAAGTCCACCAGGTTTAATAAGCATGATATACCCTTAATGAAGCCAAACTGGGTCAGGTCAAGAGTCTGAAGGTCACCTATGTCCTTGTTGATAAGGTCCATGATGATTCTTTTCCATGGCCTTGCTGATTAGGCTTATGGGTCTATACTTCCTAGAGTCATTTGATGGACCCCCTTTGTGCAAGGGGATTACTGTTGCTGTTCTCCACTATGCTGGAACAAAGCTAGTGCTCAGGCTGAGGTTAAAGAGAGTGCAAAGTGGTTCTGCTAGGTCTTGTTTTATATTGTTTAGTAAGCAGCCTGGGATATCTGGGCCCATACAGGCTGTGTTTTTGCCCTTAGAGAGCTCGGATATGACCTGTTCTTTAGAGATTCTAGGTAGAGGACTGGTGTCAGGTATGGTTTGGGGTATGGCTAGTGAGGAAGGGGGGGGGGGGAGTGAAGTTTGCACCAAATCTGTCAGATAGCAGGTTGGCAATTTCTGCAGGTTCACTATGAGATGTACTGTTCAGTATAAGTTTGGCACATAGTTGGGCAATTCCTTTTAGATTTTGGACATAGCTAAAGAATGCCTTATGATTATCCTTAGTTAGGGATGCTAATTTACCTTCATAACTAGCTTTAGAGGACTTTACAAGATATCTGATTTGCTTGTTCAAGCTGTGGAGTGTTTTCTTCTTCTGCTGAGTAAGCTCCCCCTTGTTCTTAGACATCAGTTTCTTCCTTTTGTTATAAAACTATTTATACTTGAGGTCCACTAGGGTGTCCTGTTTTTTTCTGGAGGACCTGGTTTTGATCCAGTCAGGTACAGCCAAGTCTATACAGTTATTTAGGTGGTTATACAGGGCATTTGTGTACTCCTCTGCATAGGAGTCATTGTTGCCTGCATTAACATGGGGATTGAAACTTTTTATACCATCATCCAGTAGGCTGTAGTTTGTCTTGGAGAAATTTTTTTTTTTTTGCTCCTGTGAGGGTGTCTAGTCTGATCATTACTTTGAACAAGACAGATTTATGGTCTGACTTTACCAGGGAGGGCAACACACAGGGGGTACTGCAGTGACCCCCCCATGTTGGTGAGTACTAATTCTAGGATATTTGAGCCCCTTGTGGGGTTTCAGACAAGCTGTTCCAGGGCATTTGTACTGACAAATTCCAGGAACCTCAGAGTGAGCATGTTTGTGCTCATGTATGTTGCCCAATGAGTGGAAGGATAGCTGAAATCTTCCATGACCAAAGTGTTTGGCTGTATAGTGAGTGACTGTAGATGGTGTGCTTTTCTTGGTTCATGGTGGGGGACCTGTAGCTAGCAATGATATGGTAGGGTGTTTTACTTATAGTTAGTTAGACCTGGAGTGGCTCAAGAGAGTCATACTGTTTAACCAGTCTCGAAGTGTATTTGGCGTTAATGAAGATGGATACACTTCCACCTTTGGTATTTTCACACTTGTTTTAGGGTCTGAACACCTGGAAGGCATTGTAGTCTTGCATGGCTGGGGTGCTCTGTGCGGCCTTGAACCATATCTCACTGAGTGCACAGACATCAGCATCTTCCAAGGTGAGGAGTGCCTCCAGGGTGTGCAGTTTCCTGGTTGGGCTGTTAGCATTAAGGAGCATAACCTTGAGTGGATTTTGTTACATCAGGAATGTTGTTTTGACATTGCCTAAAAAAGGCACTATGGGGAAGAAAGTGCCTCTGCCAGTATACAAAAGCCTAGAGGAGACAGGTGAAGACCATCTGTACAAAGCAGTGTGGTCTGTCAACTATGCCTTCCCAGGCTGACAGATACTGGATCCCCCTGGAATGACACCAGAAGCAAAACCAATTGTTGAAGTCAATCATTTTTTGTCTATATTGTGGCATCATTCTGGGTGAAAGTAGAATTCTGCTTAGGGCTAGGGAAATACCTGTCTGGGACACATAATCTGAGAGTTCAGTCATGTCTCTCTTCATATAGTCCAGAGGTACATCTCAAGTCATTCAGCCCAGCATGTTCATAGGTTCATAGGTAGGTACTAGGCTATCTGCCTGAGGGCATTTATAAGCCTAGCCAGAGTGTGTCGGCTTTCGCCGCTGCATTGATTAATTAACTGAGCCTCTGTTAAGCAGAGCCAATGAAGTGATCCCAGGGGTGTATTTTATGTTACCCATCCACTCGTCAAGGCTTCTCTTGAAGAGTGTTAGTGAGGGGCTCTGCCTAATGTAGTTAGGAATTTTGTTCCAAAGCATGGGAAGTCTCTGTGACAGGAATCTATCCCTCTAGTATGTTCTATCTATTGTTATGGTGAGGTTTAGTTCACTAGAGCGCATGGCTCACAGTGACTTGGATTTCTTTAGGTGGAGCATGTCCATCAATTCTGAGTTGGACATGGCTTTGTAAGTCAGGCAGAGATCACCTCCGAGTAAGCGATATGCCACTGAGTACAGCCGGAGTTTTTTCAGTCGGGCTGCATAGGACGTATGTTTGAGGCCAGTAATCCTCTTGATGAGGTGCTTTTGTGGTCTTTCCAGCTGTTGGAAGTGTCTTGTGAGGTACATCCCAAATGGGGCATTGTACTCTATGATGGGTCTGATGAGTGACGAGTAGAGGGGCACTATAACCTCTTTATTTCTAGATGCGAACCCCTTAGTAACTAGATGGGCCACATAGAAGGATTTCCTAACTACTTTGGAAATATGATTGTCAAAGGAGAGATTACTATCTACCTGGGTCCCCAGATCTCTTATTACCTCTTCTGTATTAAGGGGGCTGCCACCTATGTGGTAATTCATGGGTATTTTGTTTTTCCCAAACAGGATGATTATGCATTTTTTGGCATTTAGCTTGAGGCCATGACTTTGACACCAGGTGTCTGTCTCAGTAAGGCCTTTTTGAAGAATGTCCGTGTCAGCTGGAGAGTCAGTTATGGCTCCCAGTTTGTAGTCATTGGCGAACTTGATTAGCCATAGTCCTCCTGTGTTTGCCTGTACTTCTGAGAAATATATGCCGAACAGTAGGGGTCCCAGAACCGAGCCTTGCAGGACATTACTTGTGACTGGTTTAGAGTCGGACCTGGAGCCCGCTATTCTTACTATGTGAGTTCTGTCTGTAAGCCAGCTGGCAACCCATCTTGTGACGTAGGGGTTTATGTTCAGGCTGGTAAGTTTTTCTATAATACCTGAGTGAGGAATGGTGTCGTACGCCTTGGCGAGATCAAGGTAGGCTGTGTGAACCACCTTAAACTCATCTATGGCCTTGGTGACTGTCTCGAAGATGTCAACCAGGTTTAGTAGGCATGATATGCCCTTAACAAAGCCGAACTGGGTCAGGTCAAGTGTTTGGAGGTTCCCAATGTCTTTGTTAATGAGTTCCATGATGATGTGCTCCATAGCCTTGCAGACCAGGCTAGTCAGGCTTATGGGGCGATAGTTACCAGGGTCAGTTGTGGCCCCTCCTTTGTGGAGTGGAATAACCGTTGCTGTGCACCATCCTATGGGCATGTAGCTTGTGAAGAGGCTGAGGATGAACAGTGTGTTTTGGTGGGGGGTTGGTTCGTTCTGTAGTTCGTGCAAGACGCAGCCTGGGACACCATCTGGCCCCATTAATGCTGCATTTTTGGCTTTTGAAAGGGCTGTTTTCACCTGTGCTTCTGTGATTTCCGGGACAATACACTTTTCCGGTATTGTTGTGGAGCCCTTTTGAAGGTGAGAGGGAGGTGAAGTTTGCACTGAATCTATCTGCCAGGATGTTGGCAATATCAGTAAGTTTAGTATATTTTGTGCTATTTTGCACTAGCTCAGAGCATATCTTCGAGTTGCCACATAGATTCTTGACATAGCTAAAGAAGGCTTTGTGGTTATCTTTCAAATCCTTGGCTATTTTTCTTTCGAAGTTAGCCTTGGATGATTTTATGAGGGACCTTAGTTTCTTACTGATACTGATCAGGGATGTCTCTCCTTCTTGGGATTTGCTTTTTTTCTGAACTAGTTTCCTCCTTCTGTTGTATAACCTGTTTATGGCAGGGGGTCCACCAGACTGTTTTCCTTCTCTTAGGGGAGTGAGTCTTGGTTTTGCTAGGGATGGCACGATCCATGCTTCTTTGTAGGTGCTCATAGAGTGCAATTGTAAAGGATTCTGCATCTTGGGCAGTGTTATCCTTTAGCGTGGGGGCTGTGAAACTTACCACCTCTGCCTTAAGTAAGGTGAAGTTTACTTTAGAAAAGTTTTTCACTGTGGTTTCCTTGGTTGGGGGTGGTGGTGGGGTCTGGACATCCAGGGTGATTAGTTTATGGTCTGATCTAACCAGTGATGGGTTGACCTCCGGTACAGAACAGCTGTCGCCCATGTTGGTGATGACCAGGTCCAATATGTTGTGGCCTCTGGTAGGGGAGTTTACCAGCTGATCCAGGGCATTTGAGTTGATTAATTCCAGGAAGCGCTGAGCATGGGAATTTGTACTCAAGTAGTTTTCCCAGTTAATGGTAGGGTAATTGAAATCACCCAATATGAGGGTGTTTGGTAGGAGCTTCATGTTTTCCAGTGTCTGCAGAAAGGCAGAGTGGTGGTCCTGGGTCATGGAGGGTGATCTGTAGCAGGCCACAATTTGCATTGCAGATTTGCTTGATGTTAGTTGCACATGGATGATCTCACAGGTATCATGCTGTGCCACTAACCTGGAGGTGTGGGTATACTTGATGAATATGGATACACCCCCTCCTTTTGTGTTTCAGTCCGTGTTCTGTGGCCAAAATGTGTGGTATGAATTGTAACCAAGTAGTGCTCACTGGAGCCTTGAACCAGGTTTCAGTTACTGCACAGATGTCGATGTTCTCCATACTTAGGAGTGCTTTGAGCGCATGCATTTTGAGATTTAAACTCCTGGCATTGAGTAGCATAACCCTCATTTTTTTACTTGTGCTGTTTACGGTGGTGGGTTTGAATTTTGAGCCTTGCTTAAAAAAGGCACTATGGGGGCAGCAAGAGCCTTGGCCAGTATTTGAAAGCCAAGGGGTGACAGGTGCAAGCTGTCTCTTGCGAAGCAACGCGGCTTGTCGAGCATGTCATTCCAGGCTAACAGACACTGGATCCCCTTTGAATGACACCAGAAGCTTAGCCAATTGTTGAAATTGATCATTTTTTCTTTATACTGAGGTATCATTGTTGGTGAGGGCAAGATGCTACTCAGGGTCAGGGTCATACCCGCCTGGGCTACATGATCAGAGAGCTCTTCTATGTCTCTTTTCATGTAGTCCATGGAGGTACATCTCAGGTAATTCACACCAACATGAACAATGACAGAGTCATATTTGTACTTGTTCTGGAGTGACCTGAGTGCTTGCGTTATGTGGCGGATTCTGGCTCCCGATAAGCAGCTAACAGTAACCTTCTCCTTGTCCAGCCTAGTGAGTGAGGCATCAGTGTGCCTGACTATTGAGTCACCTATTACTAATGTGTTAGGTATGTTATTTCATCTTGAGGGCTGTGAATGTGCGGCACATTGATTTTGTGTTTTATGTGTTGTCTGGTTTGTGACGGGAGGTGCAGGTTTTGTGGGTGTCTGCTTTGGAGCTCTCTGATGCTTTTGCAGGTTTTTATTTAGAACCTCCGAGTATGATTTTGTGTATTTATGTGATTTTTTTGCCAGTGCTGGTACTATGACAGAGTCATAATGGTAATTGTTGTTGAGAGACTAGAGTGCATGCGTGTGTGATTTGACTGAGCCTGACACCTGACAGACAGCTGACCATGACCTTCTCCCTTTGTCCAGCTTGGTGATGGGGACATCTGTGTGTCTCACTATGGAGTCACCTATGACCAGGACATTTGGTTTTGAGGTGTTTTGCCTTACAGACTTATAATGGATTCTATTTGCTTTGTAGTGTGTGCAAGTGGTTTGCACTTTGGGAGGTCTCTGATCTTTTGGTTGGCTTCTATTGAGTACCTCCTCCTATGTGGTTTTGTATGTTGTGACTTTGTTTTGTGTGAGAGGTGATGTGTGTGTGTGTGTGTGTGTGTGTGTGTGTGTGTGTGTGTGTGTGTGTGTGTGTGTGTGTGTGTGTGAGCTGGCAATCTGTTTGATGTCTGAATTATTGTTACAGAAGAGAATTGATTCCAAATTCATAGTGTAATTACATCTCTCACATATTGAATTTGTTTGTTTTAAGAGTAAGTTGTTGTCAGTATAAATAAGGCAATTGCTACATTGCCTCAGGATGCCCATGTCAATCAGGCTGTTTGGAGAAATGGTTGGAAACCAACCATCTATTATAGCAGGTTTTTACAATTACTACTATTGGGGAGTGAGCTAGTTTGACTAGATTTTGCTCTAGGATTAACGAAGGGCCTTATTCTATTGAAGGCTAGGGGTGAAAACTATGATGACACTTTTCAGTGCACAACTGAGATCCCTGGAAGGCAGCAGGGAAGCTTGAGAGGGGTCACTAACAGATGTCTAGGAGAAAATTGACTTTCAAGGCATTTTTGTCTATACAGGACACCACTGAACCTCATTTCACAGTGCGCAACAACATGCAAACACTAGGCTTAAATCCAGGTGAAATTAAACACTTTTAAGCTAAACTACCAATGGGAAAGTGCACATTGAGCAATCCTCCAGTAATCTCCAACTCAGATGAGGCTCTGACTACAGACTTCTGCCACATGGATGCAGGTAGGATCCTCCTAATGTAAGATGACTAGAATAGTGTTCAAGTGTAATAATACAGTCCAGATTCAGCAGATCTGAATCTAGTCTATGCTATGTACAAGCTACTTAAAGCAACAGAACAGCTTTTTTAAAAGTGCAGAAAAATACATTAGAAATCATCAAAATGATAAAATACAGTCAGCAAAGTGCAAAGGAAACTCGCAAGGTATTTATTTTTTCAGTTTTAGCAGTGGATGCTTTGGATTTCAACAAAATCTCTCCAGACCTCTAGCAAAAGTCGCCAAATGTTAAGCAGCTCCAGTTAGATGACCTGTAGTGGTACTGCCCCCAGCACAAACTGGGAGCTCTTTGAGCAGCTGTGAACAAAGGGAGACTATGAAGAGCATTTCCTATAGAGGATTTTAAATTGGAGAGGTTTGTTTATATACAAGGCATAGGGAATCATGTTTGTGCATCACTTTTATACCATGTGGTTTGGGCACGTGTGCAGAAAAACAGAAGGCAATCTGGTCAAGTAGATCTGGGACAGAAGGAAGAAGGCAAGAGGAAAAGAGGGTGTCCAGCAAAGAGTTGGATGGATTATGTGAGAGAAGATCTCTGACAGTCAGGCATGACTGTCGAAGAAGGTAGAGGAGTGGCACTGAATCGAGACAGATGGCAACATTTGACACGACACCTCAACCCCATGAAGAAAATAGGAAAAATGGGATTGATGATGATTATGATAATGATAATAATGATGATGATGACCTTGAACATTATTCTATACAAGATATGAAGCCAGTATATAGACTATACAGTATAGCTATGATATGTTGGAAACTTGTTGTCTATGAAGTGAATTTCTATTATTGCATTTGGCATTACATAAATATGTTTGTATATTTGAATAATGTCCTGGTAGTATGACTTACATGAAAAGAGTCACACATTAAACAACTAGCAGCACAGATAAAAATTGCAGAGAAATTAAAATATTTTGGTGCTACATGGCTCCTTCCAATGTTGTAGCAATAAAAAGATGGATTGTTAACCATTAATGTATATTGCTTACATGAGCAACAATTGCAGCCACGGTGGTGCAGTGGTTAGCATTGCTGCCTCATAGCAAGAGGTTCTCTGGTTCAATGCTCGGCTGGGGTGCCTTCTGTGCGGAGTCTGCATGTCCTCCCTGTGGTCGCATGGGTTTCCTCCGGGTGCTCCGGTTTGCTCCCACATCCCAAAGACATGCTGCACGTGGACTGGACACTCTAAATTGGCCCTAGGTGTGCATGTGTGTGCCTTCTGTGAAAGGTTGGGTGCCGGGCTGGCAACTCGACACCATAAAACTCAACTGGCAATCATGAGCGGACAAGCCGAAAGAAGAAGAAGGAGCTTACATGAACAACAATTAAAAGTGCCAATCATACTAGTAGAATTTACATTGTTGTGGTTTTTTAAAATACCTTTAAAATTCTACTCTTTTTGATTACCAAAGATAAGTCTATCATCTAAAATATTTTTAAATTCAGTTTGTGCCATAAAAAATTCTCCTGTTATAAGTGATCATATCCCTAATTGCCTGGATATCCAATGTATAAGTAAGAATCAGAAGGTTCCATTTTATATAATTTATTGCTTCATTGATTTCCTGACCCGATTCATCAAAATTCAACAGTCTAAAGTTATCACTGTTTCTGAATTAACATCTTAAAATAATTTCTTGATAAGTACAAATGAATATTCTCTTTAAATTTAGCTGTTAAAGCACTGACTTCTTTTAAAAAAAATGGAGTCCAGAATAGTTTGTTGGTTTAAATGTGTATAATAAGCTAACAACCACCAGAACCTTTATAATCCTAGCCATGTAATCCAACCCATTTGTGTCCCTGTATATCATGGGCATTTATTTGGAGGCATTATGTTAGTTTAGGAACTTTCTAGAGGTTATGGGGGGTATGTTAGTTTGGTTAATGCTGTCTTCCTCTGTCTATCAGAGACATGCAAGCTCTACCCAGGGTAAATTTCCAATTTCCCATGCATTGGTCAAGGTTATGCTTAAATAGGTTAGGAATGGACTTTGCTTCACATGGGTGGTGGGGGAGGGGTGCTGTTCCAGAGCATGGTGATCGCCTGAGACACATATCTGTCTCACCAACATGTCTTATTTATGTCACAAGCAAAATTTAAATGCTTTGATTTAGTAGTTCTGATGCTGTTCATTTTGTGGATGTGCAAAAGGTCCATCACTGCTAGATCTAAGGATGCCTTGTATGCCATGCTTAGACTGCCTCTTAGTAATCTTGGGCAGGGAGTACAGAGAATGGGCTTTAAGGTGATTCATATAGGTCAATGTCTTTATACCCTGGATTATCCTGGTAAGGAACCTTTGTGGGCATTCCAACTATTCTGGTCAGGTGCATGTCGAAGGGGCTATTATACTCAATGATGGATATGATAAGGGCTGAATAAAGTGGCACTATGACTTCCTTGGATCTGGATGCCATACCCGTACTTATAATTTGGATGACATAGGAGGTTTTCTTACTGCCTTACCCACATGTTGGTCAAAGGCCAGATTACTGTCCATATATGTTCCTAGATCCGTGGCTACTGAGTCAACAGTTAGGGTGTCTTATCAATGGAGAAATTTGCTTGGGTGGCTGTTTTCCAAAAAGGCATTATAATGCATTTCTTGACATTAAGTTTTAATCTGTGACTTTGGCACCAGTCAGTTGTCTGTGTTAGACCCTCTTGTAAGATGTTTGTGTCATGGGAGGAATCTGCGTTAGCTCCCAATTTGCAGTCATCTGTGAACTTGGTCAACAAAAGGTCCTTGACATTAGCCTTTACCTCTAAGAAGTAGAAGTCAAATAGAAGTGGTCCCAGCAAGGAGATCTGAGGTACCCTGCTGGTGACTGGTCTTTTAGTGGAGGTGGTATTACCAATCTGACTTCCTGAGGCCTGTCTCTGGGCCAGCGAACAATCCATTAACTTATGTAGGGGTTTATTCCCAGTTTGGTGAGTTTTCAACTATATCTTAGTGGGGTATTACATTGAATGCTTTATCCAGGTCCATGTAAGTGGTATGCCCTCATTCATTACCTTGGTGACTTTCTCAAAGAAGTACACCAGGTTTAGTAGGCATGTCCTTCCTTTGACAAAATCATACTGGTTTGGATCCAGTGTCTGAAGGTTGCCATTGTTTTTGTTGATCATTTCCATGATAATTTGTTCCATGGCTTTGCATACTAGACTAGTCAGACTAATAGGTCTGTAATTTCTGGAGTCGTTTGATGGTCCACCTTTGTGAAGTGGAATAACCATTGCAGTCCTCTATTCTTATGATACAAAACCTGTTCTGAGGCTATATTTAAAAAGTGACTCAAGTGGTCCTGATAGATCATGTTTCAAGCTGTTTAGGAGCTGGGATGTTGTCAGGTGTGTTTTTGGCCTTAGTGAGCTCCATCAGGACTTGGTCCCTTTTAATAGTTGGGGGGTACAGCTGGAGTTTCTTCAGTCGAGCTGCATAGGGCATCTGTTTGAGGCCAGTGATCCTCTTGGTGAGGTACTTCTGTGGTCATTCCAGCTGTTGCAGGTGTCTTGTAAGGTACATCCCAAATGGGGGGCTGTACTCTATGATGGGTCTGATGAGTGATGAGTAGAGTGGCACAATGACCTCTTTTGATCTGGATGCAAACCCTTTTGTGATTAGGTGGGCCACATAGAAGGATTTTTAACCACTTTAGCAGTGTGATTATCAAAGGAGAAATTGCTATCTACTTGGGTCCCCAGATCCCTTATTATGCCTTCCGTATTTAGGGGACTACCACCTATGTGATAATTTGTGGGTACTTTGTTTTATCAAAAGGGGATGACTATGCAATTTTTGCCATTTAGCTTGAGGCCATGATTTTGACACCAGGTATCTGTCTCAGTGAGACCCTTTTGGAGGATGTCTGTGTCAGCCAGAGAGTCAATTATAGCCCCTAGTTTGCAGTCGTCTACGAACTTGGTCAGCCGTAGTCCTCCTGTGCTTGCCTGTACCTCAAATAAGTATATGCCAAATAGGAGGGGTCCTAAAACTGAGCCCTGGGGAATGCCACTTGTAACTAGTTTAGAGTCGGACCTAGCTCCTGCAACTTTCACCATGTGGGTTCTGTCCATGAGTCAGTTAGCAACCCATCTTGTGACATAGGGGTTTATGTTCAGGCTGGTGAGCTTGTCCATAATACCAGAATGGGGAATGGTGTCAAAGGCCTTTGTGAGGTTAGGTAGGCTGTGTGGACCACCTTTCCCTCATCTATAGCCTTAGTAATTGTCTCAAAGAAGGCCACCAGGTTTAGGAGGCATGATCTGCCTTTCACAAAGCCAAACTGGGTAGAGTCCAGTGTTTGGAGGTTCCCAATGTCACTGTTAATGAGTTCCATGATGATGCAGTCCATGGCCTTGCAGACCAAGCTAGTCAGGCTTATAGGGCGATAGTTCCCATGGTCTGTTGTGGCTCCACCTTGTGGAGCGGAATAACCATTGCTGTGTGCCAGTCTATGGGTATGTAGCCTGTGGAGAGGCTGAGTTTGAACAGTGTGTTTAGGTAAGGGGTTAGTTCATTTTTGAGCTCATATAGGACGTAGCCTGGGACACCGTCCAGTCCCAATGATGCTGTGTTTTTGGCTTTGGAGTGGGCTGTTTTAACCTGAGTGTCTGTGATTTTAGGGGATCTACATTCTTCTGGTATGGTTATGGGCCCTTTTGGGGGTGAGGGGGGGCGAACTTTGCACTAAACCTGTCTGCCAGGACGTTGGCGATATTGGTCAGTTCAGTGTATTTTGTGCCATTCTGCACTAACTCAAAGCAGATCTGAGCATTGCCACTTAGATTCTTGACATAGCTAAAGAATGCCTTGTGGTTATCTTTGGAGTCCTTGGCAAATTTTCTTTCGAAGCTAGCCTTGGATGATTTTATGGGGGATCATAGTTTCTTGCTGATACTGGTCAGGGATATCTTCCCTTCTTGGGATTTTGCTCTTTTCTGTACTAGTTTCCTCCTTCTGTTGTATAGCTTGTTTATGGCAGGGATTCACCAGACTGGTTTCCTTTTCTAGGAGGAGTGAGTCTTGGTTTTGCTTGGGATAGCACAATCCATGCATTCTTGTAGGTGCCATAGAATGCATTAGTAAAGGATTTTGCAGCTTGCACAGTGTTATCCTTTCCCTCACAAGAGTGTAGACCACAAACCTTCTTAATGTAGAATAACTGGCCTGAAGGAAGGAAGAACCAAATTGTTGTTATTAGCCATTTGGGCAGTTTTTCCATCTCTCTCAACTTTCTGATTTAAAAGCCCGAATTTGCACTTGTTTCCCCCCTTTCCTGTAACTAGTTTAGTCCAGATACAGATTCTTAGTTTTAGCACTTGAATTTGCTTATTCGTGATCAGCACTTGTTCAGAACTTGTAAGGACTAAATAACCTACTAATTACTACAGCACTCAACCTTTCTCATTACCTAGAGGAAAACAGTTTTGGTACTTACTTTCATCACTTGCTTAGAGAAAAACAGCTTTTGTATTCACTTTCCTCACTTATCTAGAGGAAAATAGTTTTTTATTCAGGCATGTCCAAGGGTCAGCTCCCAGTGTTCTCTCCTGTCTATCTGATGAATCTGGGAATCTTGGGGCAATGCGGAAATTGCCTCATGTACACAGACAGCCCTCTCCTCCTACCACCCAACACTACAACCTGTGTGAGATGCACTTATCTAGCCAAACCGGTGGTAAAGCTCTCTCCAATCAAGACTGAACTTGACAGTCAAGAGGAGAAGGTAAACACTTGCGCCACACCACACTCATCACATAGTCTCACTAAATCTACACCACCAAAATCCACACATAGAAATAAAAAAACATTTGTGGAGGCTCTCAATAATAATCTGCTCAAGCAATACAGACCTCCAAAGCAGAAATGCAAGCAACCTCCACCCCCCCCAACACAACCCAAATGACACATAGCCCGCAGACTCAGTGTGCCACTCAACCACAGCCAATAAGGCAAAACAATGTAGCCAACACACTAGTCATAGGTGACTCTATAGTCAGGCACACTGATGTCCCACTCACCAGGCTAAACAAGGAGAAGGTTACTGTCAGCTGCCTGTTGGGTGCCATGAACCACCACATAACCCACGCACTCAGGTCACTCCACAACAAGTACAAATATGACTCTGTCATTGTCCATGTTGGTGTGAAAGAACTGAGATGTACCTCCCTGGACTACATGAAAAGAGACATGGAAGAGCTCTCTGATCTTGTAGCCCAGGCAGGTATGACCCTGGCCCTGAGTAGCATTATGCCATCACCCAGAATGATGCCACAGTACAAGGACAAAATGATTGACTTCAACAATTGGCTAAGCTTCTGGTGCCATTCAAAAGGGTTCCAGTATCCGTCTGCCTGGGATGACATGGTCGACAAACCATGATGCTTTGCCAGAGATGGCCTGCACCTGTCACCCCTGGGATTCCGGATACTGGCTAAGGTTCTTGCCACCCCTATAGTGCCTTTTTTAGGCAAGGTTCAAATGACAAATTCACCACCGTAACAGGAACAGGCAAGCAAAAACTGAGGGTGATGCTACTCAATGCTAGAAGTCTAAATCTCAAAATGCACTCACTCGAGGCACTCCTTAAAATGGAGAACATCGATATCTGTGCAGTGACTGAGACCTGGCTCAAGGCTCCAGAGAGCACCCCTGCACTACCAGGCTATAATTCATACCACACTTTTCGGCCATGTAACCTGGACTGGCACACCAAAGGTGGAGGTGTGTCCATATTCATTAAGGATATCCACACCTCCAGGCTAGTTGCTCAGCATAATGCAGCCGAGGTTATCCAAGTGCAACTAACTCTGGGCAAAACTGCAATCCAAATTGTAGCTTGCTACAGATCACCCTCCATGCCTCAGGATTCCCACTCCTCTTTTCTTGATGTACTGGAAAATATTAGGGTTCAACCAAACACCCTAATAATGAGCGATTTCAACTACCCCACCATTAACTGGGAAAACTACTAATGTACCAACTCCTTGGCTCAACGCTTTCTGGAATTCATAAACTCCAATGCCCTGGATCAACTTGTCCACATCCCCACCAGGGGCAACAATATCCTAGATCTAGTCATTACCAACATGAGTGACCAGTGTTCCACACCTGAAGTCAACACCTCATTGGTCCGATCTGAACATAAGCTAATTACCCTAGATATACACATCCTGCCCCCACCCCCATTAAGGAAACCATGGTAAACAATTTCTCCAAAGCCAACTTCATGCTTCTTAAGACAGAAGTAGTGAACTTCATGACACCCATGCAGAAGGACAATACAGTTACAACTACTGAATCCTACACAAATGCACTCTATAAGCACTTACATGAGTGCATGGATCGTGCTATCCCAAACAGAACCAAGACACTATCCTCCAAAAAAATGAAGCCAATCTGGTTGTCCCATGCCATAAACAAACTGTACAACAGAAGGAAGAAACTCTTGCAAAAGCGAGTAAAATCCCATGAGTGGAGGAGCTCCCTGGTCAGCCTCAGTAAGAAGCTGCAACCCCTGATAAAATCCTCCAAAGCTAGTTACAAAAACAAAATCGCCACTGATTCTAAAGACAACCACAAAGCATTCTATAGCTATGTCAAGAATTTCAATGGCAACACTCAGATCTGCTCTGAGTTACAGCACAATGGCACTAAATATACAGACCCAACTGATATTGCCAACATCCTGGCAGAGAGGTTCAGTGCTAACTTTACTCCCCCTCACCCCCTAAAGAGCCCATCTCTATACTGGAAGAATGCAAAGTTCCTGTAATCACGGCTGCACAGGTAAAAACCACACTCTCCAAACACAGCATCCATGGGACCAGACAACATCCCAGGCTGCATTCTACATGAACTACAGAATGAACTGGAACCCCACCTAAGTACCATGTTCAGTCATAGCCTCACCTCAGGCTTTGTGCCTGCTGAATGGCGCACAATGATGATTATCCCACTCCACAAGGGGGGAGCCACCATGGACCCCGGGAACTACCGCCACATTAGCTTGATGAGCCTGGTCTGCAAGGCCATGGAACGTATCATCATGGAACTTATAAACAAAGACATTGGTAATCTCCAAACTCTGGACATCACCCAGTTCAGGTTTATAAAAGGCAGATCATGTCTCCTAAACCTGATAGACTTCTTTGCAGCAGTCACTAAAGCCATAGACAAGAGTAAGGTGGTTCATAGAGCCTTTCTAGAGCTTGCAAAGGCTTTTGACACCATCCCCCACTCTGGAATTATAGATAAACTCACTAAACTAGGTATAAATCCCTATGTCACAAGACGGGGTTGACAACTGGCTCACTGACAGAACCCACACTGTGAAAGTAGCAGACTCCAAATCCAACTTCAGACCAGTGACAAGTGGAGTACCACAAGGTTCAGTCCTGGGTCCTCTCCTGTTTGGTATCTACTTCTCTGAAGTACAGGCTAACATAGAAGGTCTTTGGCTAATGAAGTTTGCAAATGACTGCAAGCTAGGAGCCATAATCAAAACTCCTAACTATGTGGACATCCTACAAAAGGGCCTCACTGAGACAGATGCCTGGTGTCAAAGCCATGGCCTCCAGCTCAATGCCAAAAAGTGCATTGTCATCCCCTTTGGTAAAAACTCTGTACCCATGAACTATAACATAGGCGGTAGTATACTTAACATCGAAAGTGTGATAAGAGACCTTGGGACACAGATGGACAGTAGTCTCTCCTTGGATAATCACATCGCCACAGTAGTCAGGAAATCCTTCTATGTGGCACACCTCATCACAAAAGGTTTCTCATCAAGACAAAAGAGGTCATTGTTCCCCTCTGCTCATCACTCATTAGACCCATTATAGAGTACAATGCCCCTTTTGGTATGTACCTCACAAGACATCTACAAGAACTGGAAAGGCCGCAGAAATACCTCACAAAGAGGATTACTGGCCTCAAACAGATGTCCTACGCAGACCGTCTCAAAAAACTCCAGCTTTACTCTGTCACATATCGCCTACTCAGAGGTGATCTCTGCCTAACATACAAAGCTATGTTAAACCCAGAGCTGTTGGACATGCTCCACTTAAAGAAATCCCAATCTCTCCGAGCTACACGCTCAACGTACCTAAACCTTGTCACCACAATAAACAGAACATGCCAGAGGGATAGATTCCTGTCCCAGAGACTTCCCATACTCTGGAATAAACTACCTATCTATATCAAACTAAGCTCCTCATTAGCACTCTTCAAGAAAAAACTTGATGATTGGATGGGAAATAGGAAATTCACCCCGGGGATCACCTCTGTGGCTCTGCTCGACAGTGGCACAGGAAAATAATTTTCTTGGGTGGCAAAAGCCAGGGTACCTTTTTGGCTGGGCTTGTATAGACCCCAGGGCCAAAAGCCTAGTACCTACCTATGAACCTATGAACATATGAACCTATGAAGCTCAAGTGCTTAAACCAGAACTAATACACTTTTAGAATAGCAGACACTGAGCCTTCAATCAGCAGTTCCCAGCTTAGAAGGATGTAAGCTACCAGTCCAGCCACAAAAGTGCAGACCACAAACCTTCTTAATGTAAAATAACTGGTATGAAGCCCAAGTGCTTAAGCCAAAAGACTTAGAATAACAGTTACAATTTAATCAAGCTACTACCAAGCACTAATAAATGCAGCAGAATAAATAAAACTGAGTACTTTTAAAAAGAGGCAAAAGCAAAATAAAGTAGGAGGAAACACAAATTCAGCAAAAGCAGATGAATAAAGTGCACTTTTTTTGGTAGTAAAGTGCAAGGAGACAGGAAGGAAGAACCCAAGTGGGTTGGACTTCTCAAATCTTCTCTCTGTATTAAATAGAGTGAACACCAGACTCAGAATATGATCTCACTGTACTCGGTTAACTGAGCAAATGAGATGGACCCAAGAGGAGTGTTCAAATACAGACTTACAGGAAGGGCGGGCAATTCTAGAGCCACCAACACTAATACCAAGAGAAAAACAAGGAGGGTGAGTGGGGAACTAACTGTAGAGAGATACACAGCACACTATTCAGTGAAACAATTAGGTAACAGAAAAAATAAAATACAGTACTTTTAAAACTGCAAATTTGCACTTAGAAGAATAAAATAGTACTGCAAGTTTGCACTTAATTTAGCTTCTAATGCAGGTGATTGTAGCCAACCAAGTCACACAAAAATTGAACATAAAATGAATCCTCAAACTTTAGGACTAGCAGTTAAAGTGCATAGGAGACTCTTTACTCTAACAGTGAAATATCAGATAACAAAGAAGTGAGAAGACCACAACCCCCTCTTACAGCAGAGAGACACACAGCACACTGTTCAGTGAAACAATTAGGTAACAGAAAAGATAAAATACAGTAAATTTAAAACTGCAGGTTTGCAGTTAGAAGAATAAAACACAGTACTGCAAGTTTGCATTTTACTTCAGCTTCTAATGCAGGTGATTGTAGCCAACCAAGTCAAACAAAAATTGAGCATAAAATGAATTCTCAAAGGTTGTGGCTAGCACTTTAAGTACAGAGGAGACCCTCATGGCTAACAGTTAAACATCAGATAACAAAGAAGTGAGAAGACCACCAACCCCTCTTATTGCAAAGAGACACACAGCACACTATTCAGTGAAACAATTAGGTAAGAGAAAAGATAAAATACAGTAGTTTTAAAATTTCAAGTTTGCACTTAGAAGAATAAAACATAGTAATGCAAGTTTGCACTTAAGTTCATCTTCTAATGCAGGTGATAGTAGGCAACCAAGTCACAGAGAAATTGAGGATAAAATGAATTCTCAAACTTTGTGGCTAGCACTGAAAGTACAAAGGAGACCCTCTAGGCAAACACTTAAATATCAGATAACAAAGAAGTGAGGATACCACCACCCCATCTTACAGCAGAGAGACGCACACAGCACAGTATTCAGTGAAACAATTAGGTAACAGAGAAAATAAAATACAGTACTTTTAAAACTGCAAGTTTGCACTTAGAAGAATAAAACACAGTACTGAAAGTTTGTACTTAACTTCAGCTTCTAATGCGGGAGATTGTAGCCAACCACGTCATTCAGAAATTGAGCAAAAATGAATTCTCAAACTTTGTGGCTAGCACTTAAAGTAGAGAGGAGGCCCTTTAGGCTAACAGTTAAATATCAGAAAACAAAGAAGTGAGAAGACCACCAGCCCATCTTACAGCAGAGAGACACACAGCACACTAGTCAGTGAAATAATTAGGGTACAGAAAAGATAAAATAAAGTACTTTTAAAACTGCATGTTTGCACTTAACAGAAGAATAAAACACAGTACTGCAAGTTTGCACTTAACTTCAACTTCTAATGCAAGTGATTGTAGCCAACTAAGTCACACAGAAATTGAGCATAAAATGACTTCTGAAATTGTGTGGCTAGCACTTAAAATACAGAGGAGACCCTCTAGGCTAACGGTTAAATATCAGATAACAAAGAATTGAGAAGACCACCACCCCCTCTTACAGCAGAGAGACACAAATCACACTGTTCAGTGAAACAATTAGGTAACAGAAAAGTTAAAATACAGTACTTTTAAAACTGCAGGTTTGCAGTTAGAAGAATAAAACACAGTACTGCAAGTTTGAACTTTACTTCAGCTTCTAATGCAGGTGATTGTAGCCAACCAAGTCAATCAGAATTTGAGCATAAAATTAATTCTCAAAGTTTGTGGCTAGCAATTTAAGTACAGAGGAGACCCTCATGGCTAACAGTTAAACATCAGATAACAAAGAAGTGAGAAGACCACCACCCCCTCTTACTACATAGAGACACACAGCACACTATTCAGTGAAACAATTAGGTAACAGAAAAGATAAAATACAGTACTTTTAAAACTGCAAGTTTGCACTTAGAAGAATAAAACACAGTATTGCAAGTTTGCACTTAACTATAGCTTCTAATGCATGTGATTGTAGCCAACTAAGACACACAGAAATTGAGGATAAAATGAATTCTCAAACTTTGTTGCTAGCACTGAAAGAACAGAGGAGACCCTCTAGGATAACACTTAAATATCAGATATCAAAGAACTCAGAAGACCATCTCCCCATCTTACAGCAGAGAGACACACACAGCACAGTATTCAGTGAAACAATTAGGTATAAGAAAAAAATAAAAGACAGTACTTTTAAAACTGCATGCTTGCACTTAGAAGAATAAAACCCAGTAATGCACGTTTGCACTTAACTTCAACTTCTAATGCAGGTGATTGAGCCAACTGAGTCACAAAGAAATTAAGCATAAGATGACTTCTCAAACTGTGTGGCTAGCACTTAAAGTACAGACGAGACCCTGTAGGCTAACAGTTAAATATCAGATAAAAAAGAAGTGAGAAAACCACCACCACCTCTTACAGTACAGATACAAACAGCACACTATTCAGTGAAACAATATAGTAACAGAAAAGATAAAATACAGTACTTTTAAAACTGCAAGTTTCCACTTAAGAGAAGAATAAAACACTGTACGGCATACTTGCGCTTAACTTCAGCTTCTAATGCCGGTGATTGTACCCAACCGAGTCACACAGAAATTAAGCTTAAATTGAATTCTCAAACTTTGTGGCTAGCACTTAAAGTTCAGAGGAGACACTTTAGGATATCAGTTAAATATCAGATAACAAAGAAGTGAGAAGACAACCACCCCCTCTTACAACAGAGAGAAACAAAGCACACCATTCAGTGAAACAATTAGGTAACAGAATGAATAAAATACAGTATTTTTAAAACTGAAATGTTATACTTAACAGAAGAATAAAACACAGTACTGCAAGTTTGCACTTAACTTCAGCTTCTAATGCAGGTGATTGTAGCCAAACACGTCACATAGAAATTGAGCATAAAATGAATTCTCAATGTTTGGGGCTAGCACTTAAAGTAATGAGGAGACCCTCTAGGCAAACACTTAAATATTAGATAACAAAGAAGTGAGAAGACCACCACCCCATCTTACAGCAGAGAGAGAGACACACACACAGCACAGTATTCAGTGAAACAATAAGGTAACACAAAAAATAAAATGCAATATTTTTAAAACTGCAAGTTTGCACGTAGAAGAATAAAACACAGTACTGAAAGTTTGCATATGACTTCAGCTTCGAATGCAGGTGATTGTAGCCAACCAAGTCATTCAGAAATTGAGCAAAAATGAATTCTCAAAGTTTGTGGCTTTCACTTAAAGTACAGAGGAGATCCTTTAGGCTAACAGTTAAATATCAGATGACAAAAAAGTGAGAAGACCACCAGCCCCTCTTACAGCAGAGAGACACACAGCACACTATTCAGTGAAATAATTAGGTAAGAAAAATGATAAAATAAAGTACTTTTAAAACTGCAAGTTTGCACTTAACTTCAGCTTCAAATGCAGGTGATTGTAGCCAACCAAGTCCCAAAGAAATTGAGCATAAAATGACTTCTGAAATTGTGTGGCTAGCACTTAAACTACAGAAGAGACCCTCTAGGCTAACAGTTAAATATCAGATAACAAAGAAGTGAGAAAACCACCACCCCCTCTTACAGCAGAGAGCCACACAGCACACTGTTCAGTGAAACAATTAGGTAACAGAAAAGGTAAAATACAGTACTTTTAAAACTTCAGGTTTGCACTTAGCAGAGGGATAAAACACAGTATGGCATGTTTGTACTTAACTTCAGCTTCTAATGCAGGTGATTGTAGCCAACCAAATCGCACAGAAATTGAGCATAAAATAAATTCTCAAACTTTGTGGCTGGCACTTAAAGTACAGAGGAGACCCTCTAGGCTAACAAATATCAGAAAACAAAGAAGTGAGAAGACCACCACCCCCTCTTACAGCAGAGAGACGAGCAGCACACTATTCAGTGAAACAATTAGGTAACTGAAAAAATAAAATACAGTACATTTAAAACTGCAAGTTTGCACTTAGAAGAATAAAACACAGTACTCCAAGATTGCACTTAACTTCAGCTTCTAATGCAGGTGATTGTAGCAAACCAAGTGACACAGAAATTCAGTATAAAATGAAGCCTCAAACTTTGGGGCTAGCACTTAAAGTACATAGGAGACCCTCTAGGCTAACAGCTAAATATCAGATAACAGAGAGGTGAGAAGACACCACCCCATCTTACAGCAGAGGGACAAACAGCACGCTATTCAGTGAAACAATTAGGTAACAGAAATGATAAAATACAGTACTTTTAAAACTGTAAGGTTGCAGTTAGAAGAATAAAACACAGTACTGCAAGTTTGCACTTTACTTCAGCTTCTAATGCATGTGATTGTAGCCAACCAAGTCAAACAGAAATTGAGCATAAAATGAATTCTCAAACTGTGTGGCTAGCACTTTAAGTGCAGAGGGGGCCCTCATGGCTAAGAGTTAAATATCAGATAACAAAGAAGTGAGCAGACCACCACCCCCTCTTACAGCAGAGAGACACACAACACACAGTTCAATGAAATAATTAGGTAACAGAAAAGATAAAATACAGTACTTTTAAAACTGCAAGTTTGCACTTAGAAGAATAAAACACAGTACTGAAAGTTTGCATATAACTTCAGCTTCGAATGCAGGTGATTGTAGCTAACCAAGTCACACAGACATTGAGCATAAAATGAATTCTCAAACTTTGTGGTTAGCACTAAAAGTACAGAGGAGAGCCTCGGCTAACACTTAAATATCAGATAACAAAGAAGTGAGAAGACAACCACTTTGTCTTACAGCAGAAAGACACACAGCACAGTATTCAGTGAAACATTTATGTAACAGAAAAAGTAAAATACAGTATTTTTAAAACTGCAAGTTTGCACTTAGAAGAATAAAAATAGTACTGCAAGTTGGCACTTTACTTCAGCTTCTAATGCAGATGATTGTAGCCAACCAAGTCAAACAGAAATTGAGCATAAAATGAATTTTCAGACTTTGTGGCTAGCAAATAAAGTACAGATGAGACCTTCTAGGCTAACAGTTAAATATCTCATAACAAAGAAGTGAGAAGACCACCACTCCCTCTTACAGCAGAGAGACACACAGCACACTATTCAGTGAAACAATTCAGTAACAGAAAAGATAAAATACAGTACTTTTAAAACTGCAGGTTTATACTTAAAAGAGGGATAAAACACAGCACTGCAAGTTTGTACTTAACTTCAGCTTCTAATGCAGGTGATAGTAGCCAACCAAATTGCACAGAAATTGAGCATAAAATGACTTCTGAAATTGTGTGGCTAGCACTTAAAGTACAGAGGAGACCCTTTAGGCTAACAGTTAAATATCAGATAACAAAGAAGTGAGAAGACCAACACCCACTCTTCTAGCAGAGAGACACACAGCACAGTATTTAGTGAAATAATTAGGAAACAGAAATGATAAAATAAAGTACTTCTAAAACTGCAAGTTTTCACTTAATAGAAGAATAAAACACAGTACTGCATGCTTGCACTTAACTTCAGCTTCTAATGCAAGTGATTGTAGCCAACCAAGTCACACAGAAATTCAGTATAAAATGAATCCTCAAAGGTTGGGGCTAACACTTAAAGTGCATAGGAGACCCTCTAGGCTAACAGTTAAATATCAGATAACAAAGAATTGAGAAGACCACCACCCCCTCTTACAGCAGAGAGACACAAATCACACTGTTCAGTGAAACAATTAGGTAACAGAAAAGTTAAAATACAGTACTTTTAAAACTGCAGGTTTGCAGTTAGAAGAATAAAACACAGTACTGCAAGTTTGAACTTTACTTCAGCTTCTAATGCAGGTGATTGTAGCCAACCAAGTCAAACAGAATTTGAGCATAAAATTAATTCTCAAAGTTTGTGGCTAGCAATTTAAGTACAGAGGAGACCCTCATGGCTAACAGTTAAATATCAGATAACAAAGAAGTGAGAAGACCACCACCCCCTCTTACTGCAGAGAGACTCACAGCACACTATTCAGTGAAACAATTGGGTAACAGAAAAGATAAAATACAGTACCTTTAAAACTGCAAGTTTGCACTTAGAAGAACAAAACACAGTATTGCAAGTGTGCACTTAACTTCAGCTTCTAATGCATGTGATTGTAGCCAACCAAGTCACAAAGAAATTGAGGATAAAATTAATTCTCAAATTTTGTGGCTAGCACTGAGAGTACAGAGGAGACCCACTAGGCTAACACTTAAATATCACATAACAAAGAAATCAGAAGACCACCACCCCATCTTACAGCAGAGAGACACAAAGCACAGTATACAGTGAAACAATTAGGTATAAGAAAAAAATAAAAGACAGTACTTTTAAAACTGCATGCTTGCACTTAGAAGAATAAAACCCAGTACTGCACGTTTGCACTTAACTTCAACTTCTAATGCAGGTGATTGAGCCAACCGAGTCACAAAGATATTAAGCATAAGATGACTTCTCAAACTGTGTGGCTAGCACTTAAAGTACAGATGAGACCCTGTAGGCTAACAGTTAAATATCAGATAACAAATAAGTGAGAAAACCACCACCCCCTCATACAGTACAGAGACAAACAACACACTATTCACTGAAACAATATAGTAACAGAAAAGATAAAATACAGTACTTTTAAAACTGCAAGTTTCCACTTAAGAGAAGAATAAAACACTGTACGGCATACTTGCGCTTAACTTCAGCTTCTAATGCCGGTGATTGTACCCAACCGAGTCACACAGAAATTGAGCTTAAATTGAATTCTCAAACTTTGTGGCTAGCACTTAAAGTTCAGAGGAGACACTTTAGGATATCAGTTAAATATCAGATAACAAAGAAGTGAGAAGACAACCACCCCCTCTTACAACAGAGAGAAACAAAGCACACCATTCAGTGAAACAATTAGGTAACAGAATGAATAAAATACAGTATTTTTAAAACTGAAATTTTATACTTAACAGAAGAATAAAACACAGTACTGCAAGTTTGCACTTAACTTCAGCTTCTAATGCAGGTGATTGTAGCCAAACACGTCACATAGAAATTGAGCATAAAATGAATTCTCAATGTTTGGGGCTAGCACTTAAAGTAATGAGGAGACCCTCTAGGCAAACACTTAAATATTAGATAACAAAGAAGTGAGAAGACCACCACCCCATCTTACAGCAGAGAGAGAGAGACACACACAGCACAGTATTCAGTGAAACAATAAGGTAACACAAAAAATAAAACGCAATATTTTTAAAACTGCAAGTTTGCACGTAGAAGAATAAAACACAGTACTGAAAGTTTGCATTTGACTTCAGTTTCGAATGCAGGTGATTGTAGCCAACCAAGTCATTCAGAAATTGAGCAAAAATGAATTCTCAAAGTTTGTGGCTTTCACTTAAAATACAGAGGAGATCCTTTAGGCTAACAGTTAAATATCAGATTACAAAAAAGTGAGAAGACCACCATCCCCACTTACAGCAGAGAGACACACAGCACACTATTCAGTGAAATAATTAGGTAAGAAAAATGATAAAATAAAGTACTTTTAAAACTGCAAGTTTGCACTTAACTTCAGCTTCAAATGCAGGTGATTGTAGCCAACCAAGTCCCAAAGAAATTGAGCATAAAATGACTTCTGAAATTGTGTGGCTAGCACTTAAACTACAGAAGAGACCCTGTAGGCTAACAGTTAAATATCAGATAACAAGAAGTGAGAATACCACCACCCCCTCTTACAGCAGAGAGCCACACAGCACACTGTTCAGTGAAACAATTAGGTAACAGAAAAGGTAAAATACAGTACTTTTAAAACTGCAGGTTTGCACTTAGCAGAGGGATAAAACACAGTACTGCAAGTTTGTACTTAACTTCAGCTTCTAATGCAGGTGATTATAGCCAACCAAATCGCACAGAAATTGAGCATAAAATGAATTCTCAAACTTTGTGGCTAGCACTTAAAGTACAGAGGAGACCCTCTAGGCTAACAAATATCAGAAAACAAAGAAGTGAGAAGACCACCACCCCCTCTTACAGCAGAGAGACGGGCAGCACACTATTCAGTGAAACAATTAGGTAACTGAAAAAATAAAATACAGTACATTTAAAACTGCAAGTTTGCACTTAGAAGAATAAAACACAGTACTCCAAGATTGCACTTAACTTCAGCTTCTAATGCAGGTGATTATAGCAAACCAAGTCACACAGAAATTCAGTATAAAATGAAGCCTCAAACTTTGGGGCTAGCACTTAAAGTGCACAGGAGACTCTCTAGGCTAACAGTTAAATATCAGATAACAAAGAGGTGAGAAGACACCACCCCATCTTGCAGCAGAGGGACAAATAGCACACTATTCAGTGAAACAATTAGGTAACAGAAACGATAAAATACAGTACTTTTAAAACTGCAAGGTTGCAGTTAGAAGAATAAAACACAGTACTGCAAGTTTGCACTTTACTTCATCTTCTAATGCAGGTGATTGTAGCAGACCAAGTCAAACACAAATTGAGCATAAAATGAATTCTCAAACTGTGTGGCTAGCACTTTAAGTGCAGAGGGGACCCTCATGGCTAAGAGTTAAATATCAGATAACAAAGATGTGAGAAGACCACCACCCCCTCTTACAGCAGAGAGACACACAGCACACTGTTCAATGAAATAATTAGGTAACAGAAAAGATAAAATACAGTACTTTTAAAACTGCAAGTTTGCACTTAGAAGAATAAAACACAGTACTGAAAGTTTGCATATAACTTCAGCTTCGAATGCAGGTGATTGTAGCTAACCAAGTCACACAGAAATTGAGCATAAAATGAATTCTCAAACTTTGTGGTTAGCACTGAAAGTACATAGGAGAGCCTCTAGGCTAACACTTAAATATCAGATAACAATGAAGTGAGAAGACAACCACTTTGTCTTACAGCAGAAAGACACACAGCACAGTATTCAGTGAAACATTTATGTAACAGAAAAAGTAAAATACAGTATTTTTAAAACTGCAAGTTTGCACTTAGAAGAATAAAACACAGTACTGCAAGTTTGCACTTTACTTCAGCTTCTAATGCAGATGATTGTAGCCAACCAAGTCAAACAGAAATTGAGCATAAAATGAATTCTCAAACTTTGTGGCTAGCAATTAAAGTACAGAAGAGACCCTCTAGGCTAACAGTTAAATATCAGATAACAAAGAAGTGAGAAGACCACCACCCCCTCTTACAGCAGAGAGACACACAGCACACTGTTCAGTGAAACAATTAGGTAACAGAAAAGATAAAATACAGTACTTTTAAAACTGCAAGTTTGCACTTAGAAGAATAAAACACAGTATTGCAAGTTTGCACTTAACTATAGCTTCTAATGCAGGTGATTGTAGCCAACCAAGTCACACAGAAATTGAGCATAAAATGACTTCTGAAATTGTGTGGCTAGCACTTAAAGTACAGAGGAGACCCGTTAGGTTAACAGTTAAATATCTCATAACAAAGACGTGAGAAGACCACCACCCCCTCTTACAGCAGAGAGACACACAGCACACTATTCAGTGAAACAATTCAGTAACAGAAAAGATAAAATACAGTACTTTTAAAACTGCAGGTTTGCACTTAAAAGAGGGATAAAACACAGCACTGCAAGTTTGTACTTAACTTCAGCTTCTAATGCAGGTGATAGTAGCCAACCAAATCACACAGAAATTGAGCATAAAATGAATTCTCAAACTTTGTGGCTCACACTTAAAGTACAGAGGAGACCCTCTAGGCTAACAGTTAAATATCAGATAACAAAGAATTGAGAAGACCACCACCCCCTCTTACAGCAGAGAGACACACAGCACACTGTTCAGTGAAACAATTAGGTAACAGAAAAGTTAAAATACAGTACTTTTAAAACTGCAGGTTTGCAGTTAGAAGAATAAAACACAGTACTGCAAGTTTGCACTTTACTTCAGCTTCTAATGCAGGTGATTGTAGCCAACCAAGTCAAACAGAATATGAGCATAAAATTAATTCTCAAAGTTTGTGGCTAGCAATTTAAGTACAGAGGAGACCCTCATGGCTAACAGTTAAACATCAGATAACAAAGAAGTGAGAAGACCACCACCCCCTCTTACTGCAGAGAGACTCGCAGCACACTATTCAGTGAAACAATTAGGTAACAGAAAAGATAAAATACAGTACTTTTAAAACTGCAAGTTTGCACTTAGAAGAATAAAACTACGAAAGGGCAAACTTCAGCCAATGGGGGAGAAAAAGCCCCAAAATTGACTAAAAAAATTTTAAACTTTTTTTTGCATTAAAAAAGCCTCTAGGTAAAGAAAATCAGAAAAAAAGGGGGAAAAAAACCCCACCTTGCAAGCCAAAGACAAAAGGAAACTTAGGAAAAAAATAAATACTTTTAAAAGAATTTTGAAGAAAAAAAACCTACGAAAGGGCACAACCACCAAATCGGGGATTTAGAAAAAGTTTAAATTAGCTAAAATGAATTTAAAATTTGGACACAAAAAAGGGGCCCCCTCGGGCTAACAGAAATTAGAAACAAAGAATGAGAAAAACCCCTCAACGGGCACACAAATACAGGAAACTTTAGAAACAGAAAAAAAAAAAAATTTTTTAAAACCATTTCACAAAAGAAAAAACACATATAAATTTTCATTAAATTCAGTTTAATCGGGTATTTAAACCAATTCAAAAGAGATAAAAAATTCTAAAATTTGTCTCACTTAAAAAAAGGGAATTGGGCAAATTTAAATAAATAACAAAAAAATAAAAACCCCCCCTTTGCAAGCCCCCAAATACGGGAAAAACCCCTTAGGTAACAGAAAAATAAAAAAGTTTTTTAAAAAACTTA
>NC_056727.1:891521685-891587227 GCF_019279795.1 Protopterus annectens | reverse complement strand
GCACTTAAAGTACAGAGAGACCCCCTAGGCTATCAAATAAATATCTTTAAAAAAGGAAGTGAGAAGACCACCACCCACTCTTACAGCAGAGAAACACACAGCACACTATTCAGTGAAACAAGTAGGTAACAGAAAAGATAAAATACAATACATTTAAAAATGCAAGTTTGCACTTAGAAGAATAAAAGACAGTACTGCAAGACTTCACTTAACTTCCACTTCTAATGCAGCTGATTGTAGCAGACCAAGTCACACAGAAATTCAGTATAAAATGAATCCTCAAACTTTGGGGCTACCACTTAAAGTGCATAGGAGACCCTCTAGGCTAACAGTTACATATTTGATAAAGAAGTGAGAAGACCACCACCCCCTTTTACAGCACAGGGACACGCAGCACACTATTCACTGAAACAATTAGGTAACAGAAAAGATAAAATACAGTACTTTTAAAACTGCAAGTTTGCACTTAACAGAAAAATAAAACACAGTACTGCAAGTTTGCACTGCACTTCAGCTTCTAATGCAGATGATTGTAGCCAACCAAGTTACACAGAAATTGAGCATACAATTAATTCTCAAACTTTGTGGCTAGCACGTAAAGTACAGAGGAGACCCTTTAGGCTAACAGCTAAATATCAGATAACAAAGAAGTGAGAAGACCACCACCCCCTCTTACAGTACAGAGACAAACAGCACACTATTCAGTGAAACAATTAGGTAACAGAAATGGTAAAATACAGTACTTTTAAAACTGCAAGGTTGCACTTAACAGAAGAATAAAACACAGTACTGCATGCTTGTGCTTAACTTCAGCTTCTAATGCAGGTGATTGTAACCAACCGAGTCACACAGAAATTGAGCATAAATTGAATTCTCAAACTTTGTGGCTAGCACTTAAAGTTCAGAGGAGACCCTCTAGGGTATCAGTTAAATATCAGATAACAAAGGAGTGAGATCACCACCACCCCCTCTTACAGCAGAGAGAAACACAGCACACTATTCGGTAACAGAATGAATAAATTACAGTATTTTTAAAACTGAAAGTTTATATTTAACTGAAGAATAAAACACAGTACTGCAAGTTTGCACTTAATTTTAGCTTCTAATGCGGGTGATTGTAGCCAACGATGTCACACAGAAATTGAGCATCAAATGAATTCTGAAATTGTGTGGCTAGCACTTAAAGTACAGAAGAGATCCTCTAGCCTAAAAGTTAAATATCAGATAACAAAGACTTGAGAAAACCACCACCCTCTCTTACAGCAGAGAGACACACAGCACACTACTCAGTGAAAAAATTAGGTAACAGAAAAGATAAAATACAGTACTTTTAAAACTGCAAGTTTGCACTTAACAGAAAAATAAAACACAGTCCTGCAAGATTGCACTTAACTTCAGCTTCTAATGCAGGTGATTGTAGCCAAACAAATCACACAGAAATTGAGCATAAAATGAATTCTCAAGCTTTGTGGCTAGCACGTAAAGAACAGAGTAGACCCTCTAGGTTAACAGTTAAATATCAGATAACAAGTAAGTGAGAATGCCACCACCCCATCTTACAGCAGAGAGACGCGCAGCACACTATTCAGTGAAACAATTAGGTAACTGAAAAAATAAAATACAATATGTTTAAAACTGCAAGTTTGCACTTAGAAGAATAAAACACAGTACTGCAAGACTGCACTTAACTTCAGCTTCTAATGCAGTTGATTGTAGAAAACCAAGTCACACAGAAATTCAGTATAAAATGAATCCTCAAACTTTGGGGCTAGCACTTAAAGTGCATAGGAGACCCTCTAGGCTAACAGTTAAATATTAGATAAAGAAGTGAGAAGACCACCACTCCCTCTTACAGTACAGGGACAAACAGCACACTATTCAGTCAAACAAGTAGGTAACAGAAAAGATAAAATACACTTCTTTTAAAACTGCAAGTTTGCACTTAACAGAAGAATAACACACAGTACTGCAAGTTTGCAATTAACTTCAACTTCTAATGCAGCTGATTGTAGCCAACCAAGTCACACTGAAATTGAGCATAAAATAAATTATCAATCTTTGTGGCTAGCACTTAAAGTACAGAAGAGACCCTCTAGGCTAACAGTTAAATATCAGATAACAAATAAGTGAGAAGACCATCACCCCCCTCTTACAGCAGAGAGACACACAGCACACTATTCAGTGAAACAATTAGGTAACAGAATAAAAAAATACAGTATGTTTAAAACTGCAAGTTAATACTTAGAAGAATAAAACACAGTACTGCAAGTTTGCAATTAACTTCAACTTCTAATGCAGGTGATTGTAGCCATCCAAGTCACACATAAATTGAGCATAAAATGAATTCTCAAACTTTGTGGCTAGCACTTAAAGTACAGAGAATACCCTCTAGGCTAACAGTTAAGTATCAGATGACAAAGAAGTGAGAAGGCAATCACCCCCTCTTACAGCAGAGAGACACACAGCACACTATTCACTGAAACAATTAGGTAACAGAAAATATAAAATACAGTATTTTTAAAACTGCATGTTTGCACATAGCAGAAGAATAAATGACAGTAATGCATGTTTGCACTGAACTTCAGCTTCAAATACACATGATTGTAGCCAAACAAGTCACACAGAAATTGAGGATAAAATTAATTCTCAAGCTTTGTGGCTAGCACATAAAGTACAGAGGAGACCCTCTAGGCTAACAGATAAATATCAGATAACAAGGAGGTGAGAAGACCACCACCCCCTCTTACAGCAGAGAGACACACAGCACACTATTCAGTGAAACAATTAGGTAACAGAATAAAAAAATTACAATATGTTTAAAACTGCAAGTTAATACTTAGAAGAATAAAACACAGTACTGCAAGTTTGCACTTAACTTCAGCTTCTAATGCAGGTGATTGTAGCCAACCACATTGCACAGAGATTGAGGATAAAATGATGTCTCAAACTTTGGGGCTAGCACTTAAAGTGCAGAGGAGACCCTCATGGCTAACATTAAATATCAGATAACAAAGAAGTGAGACGACCACCACCCTCTCTTACAGCAGAGAGACACACAGCACGGTATTCAGTGAAATAATTAGGTAAAAGAATTGATAACATAAAGAACTGTTAAAACTGCAAGTTTGCTATTAACAGAAGAATAAAACACAGTACTGAAAGTTTGCCCTTAACTTCAACTTCTAATGCAGATGATTGTAGCCAAGTGAGTCACAAAGAAATTACGCATAAAATGACTTCTCAATCTGTGTGGCTAGCACTAAAAGTACAGAGGAGACCCTTTAGACTAACAGTTAATTATGAGATAACAAAGAAGTGAGAAAACCACCACCGCCTCTTACAGCAGAGAGACACACAGCACACTATTCAGTCAAACAATTAGGTAACAGAATAAATAAAATACAGTATTTTTAAAACTGCAAGTTTATACTTAACAGAAGAATAAAACACAGTACTGCAAATTTGCAATTAATTTCAGCTTCTAATGCAGGTGACTTTAGCCAACCAAGTTACACAGAAATTGAGCATAAAATGAGTTGTCAAACTTTTTGGCTAGTACTTAAGGTACAGAGGAGACCCTTCATGCTAACAGTTAAATATCAGATAACAAAGAAGTGAGAAGACCACCATCCCCTCTTACAGCAGAGAAACACACAGCACACTATTCAGTGAGACAAGTAAGTAACAGAAAAGATAAAATACAGTACATTTAAAACTGCAAGTTTGCACTTAGAAGAATAAAACAGTATTGCAAGTTTGCACTTAACTATAGCTTCTAATGCAGGTGATTGTAGCCAACCAAGTCACACAGAAATTCAGTATAAAATGAATCCTCAAACTTTGGGGCTAGCACTTAAAGTGCATAGGAGACCCTCTAGGCTAACAGTTAAATATTGGATAAAGAAGTGAGAAGACCACCACCCCCCTCTTACAGCACAGGGACACACAGCACACTATTCAATGAAACAATTAGGTAACAGAAAAGATATACAGAAGAATAAAACACAGTACTGCAAGTTTGCACTTAACTTCAGCTTCTAATGCAAGTGATTGTAGCCAGCCACGTCACAGAGAGATTGAGCATAAAATGAATTCTCAAACGTTGGTCCTAGCACTTAATGTACAGAGAGACCCTCTGGGCTAACAAATAAATATCTGTAAAAAAGGAAGTGAGAAGACCACCACCCCCTCTTACAGCAGAGAAACACACAGCACACTATTCAGTGAAACAAGTAGGTAACAGAAAATATAAAATACAGCACATTTAAAATTGCAAGTTTGCACATAGCAGAAGAATAAAACACAGTCCTGCAAGTTTGCACTTAACTTCAGCTTCTAATGCAGGTGATTGTAGCCAACCAGGTCACACAGAAATTAAGCATAAAATGAATTCTCAAACTTTGTGGCTAGTACTTAAAGTACAGAGGAGACCCTCCAGACTAACAGTTAAATATCAGATAACAAATAAGTGAGAAGACCATCACTCCCTCTTACAGCAGAGAGACACAGCACAGTATTCAGTGAAACAATTGGGTAACAGAAAAGATAAAATACAGTACTTTTAAAACTGCAATATTGCACTTAGAAGACTAAAACACAGTACTGCAAGATTGCCCTTAACTTCACCTTCTAATGCAGGTGATTGTAGCAAACCAAGTCAAACAGAAATTTAGCATAAAATGAATCCTCAAACTTTGTGAGTAGCAGTTAAAGTACAGAGGAGAGCCTCTAGGCTAACAGTTAATTATCAGATAACAAAAAAGTGAGAAGACCTTCTCCCACTCTTATAGCAGAGAGACACACAACACACTATTCAGTGAAACAGTTAGGTAACAGAACATATAAAATACAGTACTTTTAAAACTGAAAGTTTGCACATAACAGAAGAATAAAACGCAGTAATGCATGTTTGTACTTCACTTCAGCTTCAAATACATGCGATTGTAGCCAAACAAGTCACACAGAAATTGAGCATAAAATAAATTATCAGGATTTGTGGCTAGCACTTAAAGTACAGAAGAGACCCTCTAGGCTAACAGTTAAATATCAGATAACAAATAAGTGAGAAGACCATCACCCCCTCTTACAGCAGAGAGACACACAGCACAGTATTCAGTGAAACAATTAGGTAAAAGAAACAATAAAATACAATACTTTTAAAACTGCAAGTTTGCACTTAGAAGAATAAAACACAGTACTGCAAGTTTGCACTTAACTTCAGCTTCTAATGCAGGTAATTGTAGCCAACCAAGTCACACATAAATTGAGGATAAAATTAATTCTCAAGCTTTGTTGCTAGCATATAAATTACAGAGGAAACCTTCTAGGCTAACGGATAAGTATCAGATAGCAAGTAAGTGAGAATAGCATCATCCCCTCTTACAGCAGAGAGACACACAGCACACTATTCAGTGAAACAATTAGGTAACAGAATAAATAAAATACCGTATTTTTAAAACTGCAAGTTAATGCTTAGAAGAATAAAACACAGTACTGCAAATTTGCACTTAACTTCAGCTTCTAATGCAGGTGATTGTAGCCAACCATGTCACACAGAGATTGAGCATAAAATGAATTCTCAAATGTTGGTGCTAGCACTTAAAGTACAGAGAGACCCTCTAGGCTAACAAATAAATATCTATAAAAAAGAAGTGAGAAGACCACCTCCCCCTGTTACAGCAGAGAAACACACAGCACACTATTCAGTGAAACAAGTAGGTAACAGAAAAGATAAAATACAGTACATTTAAAACTGCAAGTTTGCACTTAACAGAATAATAAAACACAGTACTGCAAGTTTGCACTTAACTTCAGCTTCTACTGTAGGTGATTGTAGTCTACCAGGTCACACAGAAATTGAGCATAAAATGAATTTGCAAACTTTGTGGCTAGTACTTAAAGTACAGAGGAGACCCTCCAGGCTAATAGTTAAATATCAAAGAAGTCAGAAGACTACCGCCCCCTCTTACAGCAGAGGGACACACAGCACACTATTCAGTGAAACAATTAGGTAACAGAAAAGATAAAATTCTGTCCTTTTAAAATTGCAAATTTGCACTTAGAAGAATAAAATGCAGTACTGCAAATTTGCACTTAACTTCAGCTTCTAATGCAGGTGATTGTAGCCAACCAAGTCACACACAAATTGAGCATAAAATGAATCCTTAAACTTTGTGGCTAGCAGTTAAAGTACAGAGGAGACCCTCTAGGCTAACAGTTAATTATCAGATAACAAAGAAGTGAGAAGTCTACCACCCCCTCATACAGCAGAGAAGCACACAGCACACTATTCAGTGAAGCAATTAGGTACAGAAATTATAAAATGCAGTATGTTTAAAACTGCAAGTTTGCACTTAACAGAAGAATAAAACACAGTACTGCAAGTTTGCACTTAACTTCAGCTTCTAATGCAGGTGATTGTAGCCAACCAAGTCACATACAAATTGAGCATAAAATGAATTCTCAAACATTGTGGTTATCACTTAAAGCACAGAGTAGGCCATCTAGGCTAACACTCAAATATCAGATGACAAGGAAGTGAGAAGAACACCACCCCCTCTTACAGGACAGAGACACACAGCACACTATTCAGTGAAACAATTAGGTAACAGAAAAATAAAATACAGTACTTTTAAAACTGCACGCTTGCACTTAACAGAAGAATAAAACACAGTACTGCAAATTTGCACTTAACTACTGCTTCTAATGCAGGTGATTGTAGCCAACCAAATCACACAGAAATTGAGCATAAAGTGAATTTTGAAACATTTTGACTAGCACTTAAAGTACAGAAGAGACCCTCTAGGCTAACAGTTAAATATCAGATGACAAAGAAGTGAGAAGACCACCACCCTCTCTTACAGCATAGAGACACACAGCACACTATTCAGTCAAACAAATAGGTAACAGAAAAGATAAAATACAGTTCTTTTAAAACTGCAAGTTTTACTTAACAGAAGAATAAAACTCAGTACTGCAAGTTTGCACTTAACTTCAACTTATAATGCAGGTGATTGTAGCCAACCAAGTTGTACAGAACTTGAGGATAAAATGAATACTCAAACTTTGGGGCTAGCACTTAAAGTACAGAGAAGACCCTCTAGGCTAACAGTTAAATATCTTATAACAAAGAAGTGAGAAGACCTCCACCCCCTCTTACAGCAGAGAGAAACACAGCACACTATTCAGTGAGACAATTGCATAACAGAAAAGATAAAATACAGTACTTTTAAAACTGCAAGTTTGCATGTAACAGAAGAATAAAACACAGTAATGCATGTTTGCACTTAACTTCAGCTTCAAATACACGTGATTGTAGCCAAACAAATCACACAGAAATTGAGCATAAATAAATTATCAAGCTTTGTGGCTAGCACATAAAGTACAGAGGAGACCCTCTAGGCTAACAGATAAATATCAGATAACAAGGAAGTGAGAAGACCACCACCCCCTCTTACAGCAGAGAGAAACACAGCACACTATTCAGTGAAACAATTAGGTAACAGAATACACAAAATACAGTATTTTTAAAACTGCAAGTTAATATTTAGAAGAATAAAACACAGTACTGCCAGCTTGCACTTAACTTTAGCTTCTAATGCTGCTGATTGTAGCCAACCACGCCACACAGAGATTGAGCATAAAATGAATTCTCAAACTTTGGGGTCTAGTACTTAAAGTACAGAAGAGACCCTCCAGGCTAACAGTTACATATCAGATAACAAAGAAGTCAGAAGACCACCACCCCCTCTAACTGCAGAGAGACACACAGCACACTATTCAGTGAAACAATTAGGTAACAGAAAAGATAAAACACAGTACTTCTAAAACTGCAAGTTTGCACTTAACAGAATAATAAAACACAGTACTGCAAGTTTGCACTTAACTTCAGCTTCTAATACAGGTGATTGTATCCAACTAAGTCACACAGAAATTGAGCATAAAATGATTTCTCAAACTTTGTGCCTAGCACTAAAAGTACAGAGGCGACCCTCTAGGCTAACAGTTAAATATCAGATGACAAAGAAGTGAGAAGACCTATACCCACTCTTACAGCAGCGAGACACGCAGCACACTAATCAGTGAAATAATTAGCTAACTGAAAAATAAAATACAGTACTTCTAAAACTGCAAGTTTGCAATTTGAAGAATAAAACGCAGTACTGCAAGATTACCCTTAACTTCAGCTTCTAATACATGTGATTGTAGCAAACCAAGTCACACAGAAATTTAGCATAAAATGACTCCTCAAACTTTGTGGTTAGTACTTAAAGTACAGAGGAGACCCTATAGGTTAACAGTTAAATATCAGATAACAAAGAAGTGAGAAGACCACCACCCTCTCTTACAGCATAGAGACACACAGCACACTATTCAGTCAAACAAATAGGTAACAGAAAAGATAAAATACAGTTCTTTTAAAACTGCAAGTTTGCACTTAACAGAGGAATGAAACATAGTACTACAAGTTTGCACTTAACTTGAGCTTCTAATGCAGGTGATTGTAGCCAACCAAGTCACCCAGAAATTGAGCATACAATGAATTCTCAAACTTTGTGGCTAGTACTTAAAGAACAGATGAGACCCTCCAGGCTAACAGTTACATATCAGATAACAAAGAAGTCAGAAGACCACCATCCCCCCTTACTGCAGAGAGACACACAGCACACTATTCAGTGAAACAATTAAGTAACTGAAAAAATAAAATACAGTTTTTTTAAACTGCAAGTTTGCACTTAAAACACTAAAACACAGTACTGCATGTTTGCACTTAACTTCAGCTTCTAATTCAGGTGATTGTAGCCAACTAAGTCTCACAGTAATCGAGCATAAAATGATTTCTCAAACTTTGTGCCTAGCACTTAAAGTACAGATGAGACCCTCTAGGCTAACACTTAAATATCAGATAACAAAGAGGTGAGAAGACCACCACCCCATCTGACAGCAGAGAGACAGACAGGACAGTATTCAGTGAAACAATTAGGTAACCGAAAAAAATAAAATACAGTTTTTTTAAACTGCAAGTTTGCACTTAAAAGACTAAAACACAGTACTGCAAGTTTGCACTTAACTTCAGCTTCTAATGCAGGTGATTGTAGATAACTAAGTCACTCAAAAATCGAGCATAACATGAATTCTCAAACTTTGTGGCTTGCAGTTAAAGTACAGAGAATACCCTCTAGGCTAACAGTTTAATATCAGATAACAAAGAAGTGATTAGTCCACCGCCCCCTCTTACAGCAGAGAGACACATAGCACACTATTCAGTGAAATAATTAAGTAACAGAAAAAAGAAAATATAGTACTTTTAAAACTGCAAGTTTGCACTTAACAGAAGAATGAAACACAGTAGTACAAGTTTGCACTTAACTTCAGCTTCTAATGCAGGTGATTGTAGCCAACCAAGGCACGCAGAAATTGAGCATAAAATGTATTCTCAAACATTGTGGCTAGCACTTAAAGTACTGAGGAAACACTGTACGCTAATAGCTAAGTATCAGATAACAAAGAAGTGAGAAGACCACCACCGCCTCTTAATGCAGTAAGACATGGCCCATTATTCAGTGAAACAATTAGGTAACATAAAAAAATAAAATACAGTACTTTTAAAACTGCAAGTTTGCACTTTCCAGAAGAATAAAACACAGTACTACAAGTTTGCACTTAACTTCAGCTTCTAATTCCGGTGATTGTAGCCAACCAAGTCATTCAGAAATTGAGCATAAAATGAATTCTCAAGCTTTGTGGCTTGCACTTAATGTACAGAGGAAACCCTCTAGGCTAACAGTTAAATTTCAGATAGTAAAGACGTGAGAAGATCACCACCCCCTCTTACAGCACAGAGACACACAGCACACTATTCGGTGAAACAATTAGGTAACAGAAAAAATAAAATACAGTACTTTTAAAACTGCAAGCTTGCACTTAACAGAAGAATAAAACACAGTACTGCAAGTTTGCACTTAACTTCAGCTTCTAATGCAGGTGATTGTAGCCAACCAAGTCAAACAGAAATTGAGCATAAAATGAATTCTCAAACTTTGTGGCTAGCACTTTAAGTACAGAGGAGACCCTGTAGGCTAACAGTTTCATATCAGATAAAGAAGTGAAAAGACCGCCACCCCTTCTTACAGCAGAGAGACACATAGCACACTGTTCAGTGAAATAATTAGGTAACAGAAAAAAATAAAATATAGTACTTTTAAAACTGCAAGTTTGCACTTAACAGAGGAATGAAACACAGTACTACAAGTTTGCACTTAACTTCAGCTTCTAATGCAGGTGATTGTAGCCAACCAAGTCACTCAGAAATTGAGCATAAAATGTATTCTCAAACGTTGTGGCTAGCACTTAAAGTACTGAGAAAACACTCTACGCTAATAGCTAAGTATCAGATAACAAAGAAGTGAGAAGACCACCACCACCTCTTACTGCAGAGAGACATGGACTATTGTTCAGTGAAACAATTAGGTAACATAAAAAAATAAAATACAGTAGTTTTAAAACTGCAAATTTACACTTACCAGAAGAATAAAACACAATACTGCAAGTTTGCACGTAACTTCAGCTTCTAATTCCAGTGATTGTAGCCAACCAAGTCAAACAGAAATTGAGCATAAAATGAATTCTCAAACTTTGTGGCTAGCACTTTAAGTACAGAGGAGACCCGCTAGGCTAACAGTTAAATATCAGATAACAAAAAAGTGAGAAGACCACCTCCCCCTCTTACAGCAGAGAGACATGCAGCACACTATTAAGTGAAACAATTAGGTAACAGAAAAAATAAAATACAATACTTTTAAAACTGCAAGTTTGCATTTAACAGAAGAATAAAACACAGTACTGCAAGTTGAACTTAACTTCAGCTTCTAATACAGGTGATTGTAGCCAACCTAGTCACTCAAAAATTGAGCATAAAATAAATTCTCAAACTTTCTGGCTAGCACTTAAAGTACAGAGAAAACCCTGTAGGCTAACAGGTTAATATCAGATATCAAAGATGTGAGAAGACTACCACCTCTTACAGCAGAGAGACATGGCCCACTAGTCAGTGAAACAATTAGGTAACATAAAAAAAATAAAATACAGTACTTTTAAAACTGCAAGTTTGCACTTAGCAGAATAATAAAACACAGTACTGCAAGTTTGCATTTAACTTCAGCTTCTAATGCAGGGGATTGTAGCCAACTAAGTCACACAGAAACTGAGCATAAAATGAATTCTCAAACTTTGTGGCTAGCACTTAAAGTGTAGAGGAGACCCTCTAGGCTAACAGTTAAATATCAGATAACAAAGAAGTGAGAAGACCACCACCCCCTCTTACAGCAGAGAGATAAACAGCACACTATTCAGTGAAACAATTTGGTAACAGAAAAATAAAATACTGTATTTTTAAAACTGCAAGTTTATACTTAACAGAAGATTAAAACACAGTACTGCAAGTTTGCACTTAACTTCAGCTTCTAATGCAGGTGATTGCAGCCAACCAATTCACTCAGAAATTGAGCATAACATGAATTCTCAAACTTTGTGGCTTGCACTTAATGTACATAGGAAACCCTCTGGGCTAACAGCTATGTATGAGATAACAAAGATTTGAGAAGACCATCATCACCTCTTACAGCAGAGAGACACAGCACACTATTTAGTGAAACAATTAGGTAATATAAAAAATAAAATACAGTACTTTTAAAACTGCAAGTTTGCACTTAACAGAAGAAGAAAACACAGTACTGCAAGTTTCCACTTAACTTCAGCTTCTAATGCTGGTGATTGTAGCCAGTCAAGTCACTCAGAAATTTAGCATAACATGAATTCTCAAACGTTGTGGCTTGCACTTAAAGTACAGAGGAAACCCTCTAGGCTAATAGTTAAATATCAGATACAAAGAAGTGAGAAGACCACCACCCCCTCTTACATCTGAGTGACACACAGCACACTATTCATTGAAATGGTTAGGTAATAGAAAAAATAAAATACAATACTTTTAAAACTGCAAGGTTGCACTTAACAGAAGAATAACACACAGTACTGCAAGTTTGCACAACTTTAGCTTCTAATGCAGGTGATTGTAGTCAACTTATTCACTCAGAAATTGAGCATCTTGACCTTGTAATTGGCCTAGTTGGACTTAATTCTTCTTCTTAGTTTTCTGTTTAGTTTAATTAGGGAGTTCCTATCATTATGGAAATTGCTCTTCCTCATTTTAGTCATTAATTTTTTTGCTTTTGTTGTATGCCTTATTAAGGCTAGGATTCCACCAGTGTGGTTTGGTTTTAGAGTTTGTTTTGGGCTTCTTTCTAGTAGGTACATTAGCCTCTATACAGCCATTTTCATGGTTGTACTGGATCTCTGCAAACAATTTCACATAGAGTGCTGTGAGCTTAGATTGGGGAGCATCGACGTTTGACAAAATTTAACTTAATAGGTTGTATTGTGCTTTGGAATAGTTGATAACTGTTACAGGGTTTGCTGGGGTTATTGAGTTTATTTTTATTTTGAAGTAGACAGTATTTTGGTCTGATCTCATCAGTGAAGACATGACACGAGGGGGGGGTGGCACTCTCCCATCTTGGTGGGCTAACATGTCCTGTATGTTTCAACCTCTGCTGGGTGTGCACACTATCTGGTCAGGGGAACTTGTGTTAATAAAGTCCAGGAATCATTGTGCATGCAAGTATGAGGTAGTGTATGTTTCCCAGTTTATAGGTGGGTAGTTATAGTCTCCCATGAATAGGGTATTTGGTTGATGAGTTTAGTTAGTAAGTCTAAGTATGAGCAATGGGATTCTATGGACATAAAAGGTGACCTATCGTTTGATAGGATATGGTATAGGACTTTGTCTATGATGATTTACATGTGAATAAATTCCAGTTCATCATCCTGATTAACCAGCATAGAGTTATGCTTATTGCTAATATAGATTGAGACTCCTCCACTTTTTGTCCCTGTCTGTGCAGCTGATGGTCTAAATGTTCAGCAGGCACTACATCCTTGCACTGCCAGAGTAGTTTCTGTGGTTTTAAACTATCTCCGGGTAGCAGCACAGATAGCTTTGTTTTCCAGAGTGAGAAGAGCTTGTGGTGTGTGGAGTTTCTTGTTTAAGCTCTTAGCACTGAACAGTAAAACCTTTAGGTTTGTTTGGGTTTTATTTGCTATGTTGATAGGTTTGTCAATTTAGCATTGCCTAAAAAGGCTCTAAGGGGATGGATAAGTTTTAGCCAATATTTGGAAGTCTAGGAAGGGCAGGTGCAGATCATCCTTTGCAAAGCAATGTGGTTTGTTAACCATATCCTCCCATGCTGTCAAAAATTGAATTCCCCCTGGACAGACACCAGACACTATGCCAATTATTGAAATCAATTATCTCTTCCTCATACTGTGGCATCATCCTTGGTGAAGGTAGGATGCTGCTCAGTGCAAGGCACATAACTGCCTGAGACAGATTTTCAGAGAGATCAACAATGTCTGTATTCATATAGTACAGGAAAGCACATTGGGTCATTAACACCCACTTGGACTATGACAGAATCAAACCGGTTGGTACCTGTGGTGTAGTGACTTGAGTGCATGCGTAACTTGGTGGATGCTGGCTCCAGATAAGCAACTAAGTGTTATCTTCTCCTTTATTCAGTCAGCTAAATGGGGCATTTGTGTGTCATACACTAGAGTCCCCTATGACAAGAGTCTTGGGTAATGTGTTTCTTTGCTTTATGAGCTTTGCTCTTGGGGCCACACTGCGTATAGGTATATGTGTGGTGTTGAGTGTTGCTTCCAATAAGTGCTTTAGAGATTGCTGAGGATAGGGGTTGACATTTATAGGCTTGGGAGGTCTTTGACGTTTGGAAATATTGCTTTTTAGTGCCTCAGCATAAGTTGGTCTATGTGAGTGGTGGACACAATGTGTGTTGAATGTAATGTTCTTGACAACATTTTTGCTCCATTGAAGTTGTGTATGTACATCTCTTGCATACTGTGTTGCTTTCTTTAAGGATTAAATGGTTGCCCGTGAAAATAAGACAATTGTTATGCTTTCTCAGTATGCCCATATTTACTAAACTGGCTATGGAGACATTTGGAAACTGCATATCCATGTTTCTGGACCTGTATTTCGGTGGGCTACTATAGGTCAAGGACTAGGTTAAACAGAGGTCTCCTGGGGTGATCTCTGGGTTTTGACACCAGACTAGGTCAGATTGTGCTAAGATCTGATAGTAGTGCTGTTTAATATGCAGACTAGCTGCTTTAAGCATGTCTCAGTGCAATGGCCTTGTTTTAGCTACACTAAGTTACAGGTTTCAGTTCTAAGGGAAGTTTTGTGGATACATTTTGCTTCCTGGGTATTTGTGTCTGTACAGGACACTGCTATCCTCTTGATGTAATAACACCAAAAATATTGCTTGTGAGTGTAATGCTACAACAAAACAACTTAAACAAACTATCTTGATGAGGCAATTTCAAGTATTAGGGACCTCCAGAATGATTTTCAGCCAAAATCAACAAATAAAGCAAAAATAAAGCAGTGGCATTCTAAATAATTAACTGAATTGCAAAACAATAAAATAAAACTCTTATCTTCCAAGGATGGAGCAGGATTAACTCAGAACCCCTCAAAGTGTGGTGGGGGTGCCAAGCAGATGGGAGTTAGGGGAAAATGAGCAGGAGACAATTTGTAGTGAGGGACGTTTACTCATGTGCAATACTGGTTTGCTGGGTGGGCACATAGCTTTATGGATATATGGAAAACAATGGCAGGAAAAGTACTTTAATAGGTTACACAACAGACAATAGCAATGGGGGGGGGGGGGCTTTGGAAGTCATATTACCATAAGGGGTGGATGCCAGACAAACAGCCTTTTAAAACTACAAGAAAAGGGTAAAGGTTGGGGAAAAATTCAAACTGGAGCTCCACTACTATGGTTAGTATTTCAAAAATAAGAAAAACACAAAAGGCCAAGCACCAGAAACCTCTCCAGCTATAAAAAACGAAAAACAGGATACACACAAAGCTGCTGAGATAAGGCTCCAGAATCCACGATAGTCTTAAAAAATACCAAGGAATACGCTGTTCAGAACTGCTTTATTGCAACACACTATTGCTTTCACAGGATGCTTCTTCAGGTGTATAACTAAATGCAAGAAGCTATACCTTAAATAACCAGGTGAAATAATCACATGATATATTCTGTTTAATATTTAAAGGAACCATTAAAATCAACCTTAAAAACATGTATATATACATATTATTAAAACAATATACTACAGAAAAAAATATCTATTTACAAATATACATACAAATAAAAATATATAACAAATAGTCATCTGCAATAATACTTTAATATAAAAAGGAGAACAAAAACTATCTATGTAAAACCCTTTTGCTGAGAACAGGTTTCATGGGCACATGATCATTCAAACCGTGACCATAGTTAGATCTTAACATCACTATCCATCTAGCCTCTACCTCTTCTGTTCTAGCTCTAATGTCACCCACCCTTGCATTCTCATATGTCCTAGAGACAACCATAAACAAAAATTTATGTTGTACCCCCATATTTTGTACATGTTTAGCTAAAGCATTGGTATTACTCCCTTTACCTATATGATAATTGTGCTCTCTTATTCTGTCTTTAAGGGCACGATCTGTCTTGCTACATAAAAACATTTGCAGACAGTGCAATTGGCTAAATAAACCACATGCATGGTTTCACAATCAGCCTGCACCCTAACATCATATACTTTACCTGTATTTGGATGCACAAAAAAGGGCTCTTTATTAATGTACCTGCATTGTGAACATTTGCCACATGGTCTAGTGCCTGGTGTTGTCAAGACATTCTTAATTTCCTTAACATTACATAACCTTCTCCTTAAATTCTTCTTATTCTTAAAAGTAAATTGAGGTCTAGGACCTATGATTTCACTTAATTGTGGATCTGTTAGTAGAATATCCCAATGTTGATTAATAATCTCTGTATACCTCCTTACATCCTTAGAATAGGGAATACAGACCTTAATATTGTTATTCCTTTCAGTGTTTCCACAGAATAATCTTTTTGAAAAATACGGTTTGGCCCTAGTTTCTCTCAGTTTGGAGACTTTGGTAGCATTATATTCTACCATCCCATGATCATAGCCCCACTCAGTGAGCTCATTAATAGTTCTAAATTTCTGTTCTTCAAATTCACTACTCTTTACACTTAATCTAGAGGCCCTGTAAAACTGGTTCTGGGCCACATTTCTAAAAACAAACTCTGGATGCATGCTATCCCTAGATAATAGACTATTGACATAACATTCCTTTCTGTATAATCTGGTGGAGATCATATTAGAGCTATCCCTTTCTATTATCACATCCAAAAAATTAATACTGACATCTGAATAATTCAAAGTAAACCTCAAAAATGGGGTAGTGCTATTGATGTACTCTACAAAGCTCATTAATTCTGAGACAGAGCCTCTCCATAAGATGAAGAGGTCATCTACAAACCTTCTATAGAAAATAATTAAATCTTTGAAAGGCCCTTCATCCAAAAAATCTACCTCCCATTTCATCATAACGGCATTCGCATAACTATTAGAGCATGCACTCCCCATCGCACTCCCCATCGCCACACCATTCTTTCATGGCCAGTGAAATTGAAGAAATTGGAGAAATTGAACTGGAATATAACCCAAAAATACCACCTGGGACTGTAAAAACTGTTGGTATAAGTTTTGATTCCATAATTTCACAAGTGAAAGAACAGAATAATCCTTTGTTTGATAAGAATTTAGTAGCTGTAGGTTTGGAAGCTGTGGGTGTTGATTTTCTAGCACTTCGTACAGATGTTTTAATGTTAGAGAAGGAGTTATGTAGGCTGGCACGGACTCAGTATGACATTTTTCACCTAGAGGTTTGCTTGGCTGAGAATTTGATACCTCATGGTTTGAGAGTTTTAAAGATACCAGCACAGACAGAAATTGACTGTATTCTTATAAGTGAATGGCAGAAGCTGAATATTTCTACTAGTTTAAGTTACCTCAAACTTCCTGTACAAGCAGCCAAGAGAAGGGAGGTATTAATATTGGATAATATTAAAGAGAAATATGGACAAATCAATGATAAATATCCGAATAGTGCTGTTACAGGACTTTTAACAGATACTTTAGGCAATGTTGGCACATATAAACGTAAGCTTCTACAGATAAAATTGAGTAAGCTGCAGAGAGATCATCGCGACTTCTCATTGGGTAATATTTTCACCTGGCCACGTGATTCACCAACCAGCTCCAGCAATGAATCCATTGAAGCACGTAATGATGTAAGTCTACCAACTAATAGTGAAGGCGCTGGCGTACTACAACATGAGCAGCCAAATGTATCAGTGTGTACCACAATAGGAGTGCCTTCATCTTATTCTACATCGAATGGTAGCGTTTTTAATTTAGGAGCTAGAAGAAAGACTATCATTACCTCGGTGGAAGTGCATAGGGAGCCTGAATGTAATCTTCTCCAAGTTAATAATAACGAATCAATTGCTACATCAGCACAACCCCTTGAAACGGCACCATTTTTTCATTTGAATTTTCCACTCCCTGTGAGGGACAGTTCATCGAATCGAAAGGGTGGACAGAGACAGAACAATCAACACAGAGACAGAGGGAGGAGTACAACGCGCTACAAGAGGAAACACGAGGAAGAGGTGAACAATGTGTACACCATAAAACAGGTGTTTCAACAAGTAAGACTTTAGTGACTAATTTAACACATCATGAACTGACTGTTTTGGAATATAATGTTCTGAGTAAAGGTTTATCGTTTATACCAACTACAAATATGTCTATTATTGATATAGTATTTGATTTTAAAATGTTTACTAGGAATCTAACACTGAAGTGTATGTTTAAACAGAATACTAATGCTTCAGAAGTTTCATTGAGAAAACCAGTGTATTTATTCCTAAACCTACACCTTTAGTCAATGCTTTTGAACAAATGTGTCTAGCTGACTTCTATAAAGTTTATAATGATAGAAGTTTTAATGGTGGAAAACATAATTTAACTAAAGCAGAATTTCAAACATTGTGTGCTCTTGAAAATGATGCTAATACTGTAGTTAGACCAGCTGATAAAGGTGGGGGGATTGTTATACTTAATAGACAAGATTATGAGCGTTTAATGTATGAAATGTTGAATAATGCTGACTATTATGAAAAAATAACTAAACAACATATGCAATTAATGGCTGTATCAGTTAATGAGCAGTTAAAATGCTTAAAGCAAGCTGAGTTACTGACCGATGATCTCTATAAGTTCCTTAATGTACTCCATTATACTGTTCCTATTATACAAGGATTACCTTAGCTGCATAAGAACTCAATTAGACCCCCTATGCATCCTAGTGTTGCGGGGAGGGGATGGTGTACGGAGTGCATTTCAATATTTTTAGAGAGAAAATTGAAGTCTTTAATTGATAATTCAACTTATGTTCTTAAAGATACAGAACATTTTCTTTGTGATTTGTATGAAGGTACTAACAGTGGTAAGCTGAACATGGAATGTTTGTTTGTTACTCTTGATGTTGTTTCATTATTCACAGTCATTCCCAATGATAAAGGGCTTGATTTTTTGAAGGAAGAGCTGACAAAAAGTTGTTTATATAGTGCCAATGAAATAGAGTTGTATATTCAGTTGATGTGCATAGTCCTTATGAATAATGTATTTTTATTTTCTGACCAGATTTATTGGCAGAAGAATGGTGTGGCGATGGGGAGTGCATGCTCTAATAGTTATGCGAATGCCGTTATGATGAAATGGGAGGTAGATTTTTTGGATGAAGGGCCTTTCAAAGATTTAATTATTTTCTATAGAAGGTTTGTAGATGACCTCTTCATCTTATGGAGAGGCTCTGTCTCAGAATTAATGAGCTTTGTAGAGTACATCAATAGCACTACCCCATTTTTGTGGTTTACTTTGAATTATTCAGATGTCAGTATTAATTTTTTGGATGTGATAATAGAAAGGGATAGCTCTAATATGATCTCCACCAGATTATACAGAAAGGAATGTTATGTCAGTAGTCTATTATCTAGGGATAGCATGCATCCAGAGTTTGTTTTTAGAAATGTGGCCCAGAACCAGTTTTATAGGGCCTCTAGATTAAGTGTAAAGAGTAGTGAATTTGAAGAACAGAAATTTAGAACTATTAATGAGCTCATTGAGAGGGGCTATGATCATGGGATGGTAGAATATAATGCTACCCAAGTCTCCAAACTGAGAGAAACTAGGGCCAAACTGTATTTTTCAAAAAGATTATTCTGTGGAAACACTGAAAGGAATAACAATATTAAGGTCTGTATTCCCTATTCTAAGGATGTAAGGAGGTATACAGAGATTATTAATCAACATTGGGATATTCTATTAACAGATCCACAATTAAGTGAAATCATAGGTCCTAGACCTCAATTTACTTTTAAGAATAAGAAGAATTTAAGGAGAAGGTTATGTAATGTTAAGGAAATTAAGAATGTCTTGACAACACCAGGCACTAGACCATGTGGCAAATGTTCACAATGCAGGTACATTAATAAAGAGCCCTTTTTTGTGCATCCAGATACAGGTAAAGTATATGATGTTAGGGTACAGGCTGATTGTGAAACCATGCATGTGGTTTATTTAGCCAAGTGCACTGTCTGCAAATGTTTTTATGTAGGCAAGACAGATCGCGCCCTTAAAGACAGAATAAGAGCACAATTATCATATAGGTAAAGGGAGCAATATCAATGCTTTAGCTAAACATGTACAAAATATGGGGGTACAACATAATTTTTTTGTTTATGGTTGTCTCTAGGACATATGAGAATGCAAGGGTGGGTGACATTAGAGCTAGAACAGAAGAGGTAGAGGCTAGATGGATAGTGATGTTAAGATCTAACTATGGTCACGGTTTTAATGATCATGTGCCCATGAAACCTGTTCTCAGCAAAAGGGCTTTACATAGATAGTTTTTGTTCTCCTTTTTATATTAAAGTATTATTGCAGATGGCTATTTGTTATATATTTTTTTATTTTTATGTATATTTGTAAATAGATATTTTTTTCTGTAGTGTATTGTTTTAATAATAGTATATATACATGTTTTTAAGGTTGATTTTAATGGTTCCTTTAAATATTAAACAATATATCATGTGATTATTTCACCTGGTTATTTAAGGTGTAGTTTCTTGCATTTAGTTATACACCTGAAGAAGCATCCTTTGAAAGCACTAGTGTGTTGCAATAAAGCAGTTCTGAACAGCGTATTCCTTGGTATTTTTTTAAGACTATTGTGGATTCTGGAGCCTTATCTCAGCAGCTTTGTATGTATCCTAGTATTTCAAAAATATTTAGTTTAAATGAGAAACACACCCAAAAACTGAAAAAAAATTGGAAAATCTTGAACTTTTCTACATTACTAATGTCACTGTAGCAAAGTAAGTGGTTACTATTATTTTCTAATTTGTTACAACCCAAAATTACCTGAAAGGTGGCTACCATGGCTAGCATGATTTTGTTTTACAGTCAGTGCCTTCACCTTCATGATGTCATTTCAGAGGGACAGAAAGAAATCCCTATGAAGAGGGGGTCATTTCCTATGGTTTTCTCTCTCATTAGTTTAGAACAGTGCTGTGAATGCCAACTTTTCTCTGACAGCATCAACTTCATTTTTCATTACTTTGCTTCTTTTGATTTTCATTAGTGGCGATCTCTGTTACAGTATTTTAAGGAATGTTTGAATGACAGGCTTGAAAGGTTGAGTTAATTGTTCTTTTCAAAGTAACAACTGTAAAAAGTCTTATCCCTGTGCTTAATAGGTGTTACCTGGGCTGAGGTGGTTTGTGTTGCATTAACAGTTTTAAATATTGCAGCCAGAATTAAAGTCTTTCATGTTAATCTTCTTTCCCCAACTCACTGACTTGTCTCAGAAACATACCTCCCAACCTTCCATCTCCAAAATGAGGAACACAACCTCTCATATTGTGGAACAAATGGGCAAAATGTGGAACACTTCATAGGTTCATAAGTGTGTACTATGCTAATGGCCCTGGAGCCTTTACAAGCCTAGCCCATAGGATTACCCTGACATTGTGGCACCCAACCTTAGTTCCTAGTGTCTCTGTCGAGCAGAGCCACTGGAGTGATCCCCAGGGTGAATTTTCTATTTCCCATCCACTCATCAAGATTCCTCTTGAAGAGGGCCAGTGAGGTGCTCTGATTGACATGTATGGGAAGTTTATTCCAGAGCATGGGCAGTCTCTGGGTTATGAACCTGTCCCTCCAGCATGTTTTGTTGATTGTGGTAATGAGGTTGAGGTCTCTGGAGCATGTGGTGTGGAGGGATTGGAATTTCTTTAGATGTAGCATTTCTAAAAGAACTGGGTCAGACATGGCTTTGTAAGTCAAGCAGAGATCACCTCTTAGTAGACAATATGAGACAGAGAATAGCTGGAGTTTTTTGAGTCTGTCCATGTAGGACATGTGTTCTTTTTGTGGCATTTCCAGCTGTTGCATGTGTCTAATGAGGTACATGCCAAATGGGGCATTATACTCGATGACTGGCCTAATGAGGGAAGAGTAGAGAAAGATGATGACCTCTTTCTTCCTGCATGTAAAACCCTTGGTAATGAGATGTGCCACGCAGAAGGATTTTCTGACCACAGTGGCAATGTGGTGGTCAAAGGAGAGGTTGCTGTCAACCTATGTCCCCAGATCTTGTATAAAACCTTCAGTGTTTAGTGGGCTCCCATCAATGTGGTAATTAGTTGGAACTGAGTTTTCCCAAAGGGAATGACAATGGTTTTTTTTGGCATTAAGCTTAAGGCCATGGTTTCAACACCAGTCACTGGTCTCAGTGCGGCATTTCTATAGGATGTCTACATCACTTGGCGAGTTAATAATGGCTTCCAGCTTGCAGTAGTCTGCAGACTTGGTCAGCCAGAGTCCCTTCATGTTGGCCTGGACTTCTGAGAAGTAGATACCAAACAGGAGAGGATCCAGGACTGATCCCTGTGGGACTCCACTCATGACTGTTCTGCAGTCTGACTTGGAGTCTGCTACATTCACACTGTTGGTTCTATCTATGAGCCAATTTGCAACCCACCTAGTGATATAGGGGGTTGATGCCTAGTTTGGTGAGTTTATCAATAATTCCTGAGTGGGGAATGGTATCAAAGGCCTTGGCCAGATCGAGGTAGGCTGTATGAACTGCCTTGCTGTCATCCACAACTCTGGTGACTGACTCAAAGAAGTCAACCAGGTTGAGCAGGCATGATCTACCTTTCACAAAACCAAATTGCGTGGGATCTAGAGTTTGGAGATTCCCTGTATACTTGTTAATTAGGCTCATGATAATGCGCTCCATAGCCTTACATATCAGACTCATCAGGCTAATGGGGTGATAATTCCCAAGGTCTGTAGTCACTCCCCCTTTATGGAGAGAGAGGACTATAGCAGTGCGCCATTCAGTAGGGACAAAGCTTGAGGTGAGGCTGTGACTGAACAGGGCACACAGATGTGGTGCCAGTACACTTTGAAGTTCATGGAAACACATCCAGGGATATTGTTGGGTCCCATGGAAGCTGTATTCTTGGCCTTAGACAATGCAGCTTTAACCTGTGCTGCAGTAATGATGGGTGCTTGGCATTCCTCCAGTATTCACAAAGCTAAGAAAAAAAGCTAAGAAAAAAACAGTCTCTTGCACCAAAGTCCTCTGTACATAGCAAGTCCATGAATATCCAAAAACAAGCAAACAGGTTATATTTAATTCTACACATGCATGGACACAATATTTGCGTTTTTATATACGTTTCGTAGATGACATTTTTTTCATATGGGATGGAAATGTACAACAGTTAGAAATGTTTGTTCAGTATTTAGAAGATAGTTCTGCATTCTTTAGATTTACCATTCATTATTCCACCAGTAATATAGATTTTGTAGATGTTAGAATAGAAAGGGATGTGATGGGGAAAGTTACCACGTCACTGTTTAAGAAAGAATGTTGGCGTAACAACTTACTTCATTATAGTAGTATGCATCCAAGACACACTTTTGATAACATAGTTAAAGGTCAAGTGTGTAGGATTTGCAGGATATGCAGTGATGATAACAAATTTAATGAGGAAGTGGAATTCTTCCAACGGAATCTACTAGGTAGAGGGTATAAATCTGATAGGACTAGCTCCCTAATAGATCACAGTAAAATGAAGAGGAAGAATACAGCTAAACCATGGATGAATAGAAGGATGCATGAAGGGGTAAAGAAAAATAAAAATAAAATATTTACCAAGGGAAATGATAGTGAGGGCATTAAAATGGTCCTCACTTATAGCAGTGAACTGGGCAACATTTGTGATAACATTAAACGACACTGGCAAATATTATACACTGACCCTGAGCTTAAGACACAAATAGGGAATGCTCCAAAATTTATTTTTAGGAGGAATAAGAATCTAAAGGATATATTATGTAAGGAACCCAGTAATAAGAGAAATATTAAGATTAATAGTAAAGGTACCTTCCCATGTTATCAATGTAAGGCTTGTCACTTCATATTGCAATCTCAAATATTTGTACATCCCAGGACAAATAAACAATATGTTTTTGAAGGATATGCTGATTGTAAAACTAAGAATTTGGTATATATAGCTGTATGTCAAGGATGTTAAACTTACTATGTGGGGAAAACCAATAATATGTTTAAGACCAGAATTTACAAACATTTATCAGATATTAGACTTGGTAATGAGCATAATGCTTTGGCATTACATGTGAAGGATAACCCTACACATTCATTTCTATTTATGGTGATACAGGTTGTGATTCCAAACACCAGGGGGGGCAATTTGGTAAATGAAACTGAATGTGCTGAAACCAGGTGGATAGTGCGATTAGGAGCAGATAGGTCTCCTGGTATTAATGGGTATATACCTTTAAAACCCATCCTAAAGAAAAGGAGGGCTTTTTATTGAAATGTGATAGGCTGATATTTATTTTAAATATGTGAGGTTTTATACTGTGTGTTATCTGATGAAGGGCATATGGCCTGAAAGCGCTCATCTGTGGAAATAAAGTTTTTTGGTACTTTTATCGACGTGGTTGTCCTCTGTTTGCTTGTTTTTGGATATTCCTCCAGTATTGTGATTGGTCCTTTACAGGGGGAGAGAGGGGTAAAGTTGGCACTGCATCTGTCGGCCAGTATGTTGACAATATCTGTTGGCTCAGTATAGGAGGTACCGTTGTGCAGTAACTCAGAGCAAAGCTGGGTATTTCCATGGAGATTCTTGATATAACTGTAGAAGTCTTTGTTGTTGTTTTTAGTATCTGCCACAATTCTGCCTTCATAGCTGATTTTAGAGGTTTTGATGAGGGATCTCAACTTTTTGTTGAGGCTAATAAGGGAGTTTTTCCAGTCTTGGGACTTTACCTTTTTCTGCAACAGTTTCTTCCTTCTGTTGTAGAGTTTATTAATGGCAGGGGACCACCAAATTGGCTTCCTTTTTTTTGGAGGAGAGTGTCTTGGTTCTGTTGGGTATGGCTAGTTCCATGCATTTATGTACATGTTCGTACAGTGCACTGGTGTATGATTTGGCAATCATGCATCTATTTTCCATTGACATGGGTGCCATGAAGTTAGCCACCTCTGTTTTTAGGAGCCCAAAGTCAGCTTTGGACAAGTTTTTCATGATGGTTACCTTTGCGGGGGGTGTGGGTGAGATGTGGATTTCCATGGCGATTAGTTTGTGGTCGGACCTAACCAGGGAGGAAGTGACTGTTGGTGTAGAGCAACGGTGCCCATGTTAGTAATAACCAGGTCAAGGATGTTGCTTCTTCTAGTGGTGGTAAGAATGAGCTGGTCCAGGGCATTGGAACTGATGAATTCCAGGAAGTGTTGGACCAGTGTATTGGTGCATGAGTAGTTTTCCCAGTTGATGGAGGGGTAGTTGAAGTTACCTAGTATGAGAGTATTGGACAGGACCCTAATAGTTTCCAGGGTGCTTAGGAATGTGGAGTGAGAGCCTTGGGACATGGTTGGGGACCTATAGCAGACTATGACCTGGATCTCCGTCTTACCCAATGTTAGTTGTACCTGAAGTATCTCAGATACGTTATGTTGGGCTACTAGTCTGGAGGTGTGCATATCCTTTATGAATATGGAGACACCACTGCCATTGGAGCTTTGGTCCATGTTCTGAGGTTGAAAGGTGTGGAATGAGTTATAGCCTGGTAGGGCAGGGGTGCTTTCTGCTGCTTTAAGCCAGGTCTCCATTACAGCACAAGTGTTGATGTTCTCCATTTTGAGGAGTGCTTTGAGTAAGTGCATCATGAGATTTAGACTTCTAGCATTGAGCAGCATTTATTTATAGCTATTATGGTGGTAATTTGGTCTTTGGAACATCACCTAAAAAAGGCACTATAGGGATGGAAAGAGCCTTAGCCAGTATCTGGAAACCCAGGGGTGACAGATGCAGGTCATCTCTGGCAAAGTATTGAGGTCTGTCAATCATGTCATCCCAGACAGATACTGGATCCCCTTAAAATGACACCAGAAACTTAGCCAATTGTTGAAGTCAATCATTTTCTGCTTGTACTGCGCTATCATTCTGGGAGATGGTAGGATGCTGCTCAGGGCTAGGGTCATACCTGCCGGTGCCTCATAATCCAAGAGGTCCTCCATGTCTCTTTTCATGTAGTCCAGGAGGTGTGTCTCAGGTCATTCACACCCACATGGAGAATGACAGAGTCATACTTGTACTTGTTGTGGAGTGACCTGAGTGTGTGTGTGTGTTATGTGTCGGATTCTGGCACCTGATAGACAGCTGACTGCTACCTTCTCCTTATTCAACCTAGTGAGTGGGACATCAGTGTGGCTCACTACTGAGTCACCTATGATTAGTGTATCGGGCAAGCTGTTTTGCCTTAGGGGCTTAGTTTGAGGGCCACGTTGTGTAGGTGAGCTATGTGTCCTGTAGTTTGTGCTGACTGACAGTTTACTAACAACTACAGCAAAGAAACTCATAGGATGATTAAATGCTATATTTTTAGTTATGGAATAATTATTTTAATTAAATAATATTATTCAGTTCTATTTACCAAAGATATCAGTTTAAAAATTGCTATCACTGAATGTGTGGCAGACCCTTTCAATGTGAAACTGAGGAACATGACATTTTTACAATCCCAGATGAGGAACATTCCTCGTTATGAGGTACACCTGACAGTTATGCTCAACAAAAACCTGTATGCAATGGAAAAATGCTTTAAGAAAACACCCGAAGAAACATGCACTTTTACAGAAAATACAGTGCAGAAAAATGCAAATTAAATATTGACAAAAAGTAAGAAGAGATAGATTAACACATTTTATTTCTTTCTTTGTGGCAGTGAGAGTTTGATTAAAAGGAAAGACATCTGCATCTGAAAACTTAGCTTGAAAGCCCTGCTTTTGTTCAGACTCCAGGTTGCACAATTCATCTGAGGTGTGATCCTGGCAATTTGTAACTGATAAGGCACACTTACACACCATTGTTTAAAAGACATTGTTTTCTTAATGGCTCTGTAGTTGGGATAAGTGATGTAACCTAATTACTCTGCCACTCTTAGTAGCCTTTGTGATGTAACAGATGAGATAAATGCAGGAAGGAAATGCATACGTAATTATTAAAGGGTCTACATCAGAACATCGAAGTATTAAAACTTCGAATGTTCTGATATCGAACACTATTCAGCGAATGCTAAGAATAGTGAAGCTGCAGAACAGCGAATTCTTTCCTCGGGAAAGGATTCGGTTGGCCATTACTGTGGCTTTGCTATTCTTAGTGCTGTGGTGGAAAGTTACAGGTTGGGTTCAGGTAAGTGTGCGATTGTTTGTACGTTAGGGTTAGGGGCAGGTTAAGTGAGTTAGGGTTAGGGCGCGGGTTAGACATGTGTGTGATAGTGACAGACTTTAGGGTTAGGGGTGGTTTAAGTGAGTTAGGGTTAGGGCATGGGTTAGGTGAGTGTGCGATAGTGAAGGAACTTAGGGTTTGGGTTAAGGTAAGTGGGTAGATAGTAGTGTATGTTTAGTTTAGTGTAGCATTAGATGTAGGAATTTAAGTGTATGTGTGTGGTTGCTGTTTGTTTGATGGGCTTGTGTTGTGTGTATGTGTTTCAGAGCAGCAGCAAATTTTTTCCATGGGAAAAAATTCGCTGTTCTGAATGTTCGATATTTTCATGTTTAGATGTTTTGGGTCTGATGAAATAGCATTCGCTATTTTCATTTTTCGATAATGTGATATAAACGCATTATTAAATGATGCTTTTTCGGTATGTGAAGTGTTTAGTGCTGGATTACAGGGAAGGAAAATCCTTTTTTGGAAAAAAAAACTTGACTTTTGTGTGGGTTTCTCCTTTAAAGTAGATAATTGACTTCACTGTATTGTCTATATTATATATTATTTGCCAATTGCGATGTAAATTTTTGCCTTGAATGACTGTAATTGTAACTGGAACTTTTCTCCTTGGGTCTCCACTGAAAACATGTGTCTGGCTCAGCTGGACTAACCCGGTTAACAAATGACAATAAATAAATAAATAAATAAATAAATAAATAAATAAAAGTCTCATGGGGAGCAGAGTTAAAGAACAAGGAAAACAGTAGGAAGGTAAAAGAAAAGGTACCAGAATACAACTTTACACAGTTATATACAGCTATAAAATGTACTGAAGCACAAATGCTAGAGCAGAATTCACAGAACTGTCATTACTACAATCCTACCACAGACTAAGGCACCAGACTGTGCAGACATTTACCAATAATACTGTAATACATGGTGATGATTAAATGAGTTTCAGATCTGGCAGTAGATTGCAGACCTGCTACCACTGTGAATGAAGCTATGAGACTGACTGGGGCCCCAGACTGGGTTCTAAATACAAAAAGGCTACATTTTACATGTAATAGAAGTGGAGTATAATGTATAAAGAATGCTAACATCTTGCAGTAATACACAATCTTCCTACAACTGCAAATGAGGTTACAAGATTAAGGTCCCAGAACAAATAAATAAAAAAGCAAACAATTATCCTTTTTTGGCTCAAACATGGATAAAAAGCAAAGAAGTACAAAATGTATTACCACAAAGGTCACTATAAGTGCAACTTAAAATATTTAAGCAGAATTTAAATAAAAGCTTTTTTCTTCCCCTTTGATGAAAAGCTTACACATCTTTCAAGTTGCCCCTCTCAATGTAGACCTTGAGAATAATTGGGGTATAATCACTAGCTACTTTCTTCCTTGTAGCACATATCATAATTTTACTAATTTTGAAATCTGTTGAAATTAAAGTATCCAGAAATAAAATAGTAGCTGCATGATATGTGAATTTAAAACGCAAAAATGATGTAGAACTCTCCAAATGGGAAAACAATTATTTCAAATTGGTTTTGTCTCCAGTCCATACAAACAAAATGTAATCAGTAAAACATTATCTATCTATCTATCTATCTATCTATCTATCTATCTATCTATCTATCTATCTATCTATCTATCTATATTTAATGATGTCATGGAAGAGATTTTCATGTCCAAGAAATTTTTCAGGGGGCCATCCTTATCAACAAAAGAAAATGCAGAAATAAAGCATGTTTTGCATCAAAAAAAGTATAACTTGCCATTGAATATGGTAAGGCAGTTAAACACAAGTAAAAATGTTTGTTATTTACATTTGCTACAGAACATGGTCAATCCACTTTAATTGTCTAATTAGCTTAATTGCCAAGTTGTGGAATAAAAATAACCACAGTCATTACAGTGCTCTTAGACCTGTTGGTTAGTAAAAGTAGTGGAAAATAAAGATTATACTTCAGAGAGAATCTACAGACCTACAGCTGCTGTGGTAAGTTTACAAGGGACAGTGATATGTGTGGTGAATATGTGCTAATAACTTTATTATTGTTTAGCTGTTGTTGTAGACTGCTGACAGGGAGCAGGGGCCGCAAGAAGCTTTGTAACGGAGCTGTGTAGTCTGTTTGCACAGTGCTTTACAGATTACAGAATAATGTACCTTTGATGTGGTTGGGGACACAGTCAATATGCAGGGGGGAATTACTCCCTAATTATTAGTCTGTCTGTCTGTATGGGATGGGCTTACACTGAAGATGCTGTAATACTGGATACCACACTGATAGGATGCATGTGGAACACAGACGCATATTCATCAAATGTAGTAAAGCCAGAAATGCCAGTTATATGGGCTGAATTGTACTGCATATGAAGCATGCACATTTGGGGGTGTCTTAATGTGATTAGCCTGTTCCACGTTACCTAGAGGCACCTCATGGGCTGCAGACGACATACCCAGGAATGCCTTTTAAAGCAGATGTCATCATTCTGTTATGCTGAACGTCTAAAAAGACAATTGCACACATAACACTGGACAGTTGCAATTCGGTTACCATACCTGTTGTGTATTTGAATTTTTTGGGGGGTGGGAACAGCAACATGTAGATGGGTACTTAGATAACACATGTTGCAGAACACTAAAGAGGGGAAAGGAGAAGGTGCAAGTACAGACAGCAGTAGTCAACCACCTGTATGGTTGATGCAATATGTGGGATTGTGTGGGGTATGCTATATGGACTGCATATACCAATGCTCACATGCACACACACACACACACACACACACACACACACACACACACACACACACACACACACACACACACACACACACATACATACTGTGACAGCAGATTTACCTGGTACATACTGGATGATGAGGTGAGGTGGAGGCAAACTTGTGACCAACTACATTCACTTGCTCCATGGCAATAACCTATGGAGCTGGCCTTTGCCTCTGAGTGGGTCAGGTGTTGCACAGTCTGGGCTCACTTTTGATAGTAGGGTGGGGGATAGCAGAGTGTTTGCAGTGGATATCAGTAGACAGTCACTTACCATATGTGTATATTCATAGCTACAATTGAAGATAGCTGTTAATGAAAGCAAATGAATAGAGAAATCTCCCATGCAGAAACAGGCATTTGCTGCAGGGAAAACATGAACATGCCTGATGGATCCTCCTAACCAACAAGACTGACCAAGCCTTCTGTGAACATGTCTGGCAGGACACTGTTGCATATGTAAATGCTACCAGTTGTTATAATAGATTGGTCTTATAAGTATGCCATAGGGTCACTAACATGATCATCCATGTCCACAACAAGGTGACTACCTATGCATGCAAGAGGATGACATGGATGCTTACACAGATCATTGTCATAGACAAAGATCATAGTTCATAGAACCATCATAGTTCATGCCAGTGTCAACGAGTTGAGGTGTACCTCCCTGGATTATATGAAGAAAGACACGATGGAGCTCTCAGACTATGTGTCCAAGGCAGTTACGAGCCCAGCATTGAACAGCATTCTACCTTCTCCAAGAATGATGCTGAGATATGAGCACAAAATAATTGACTTCAATAATTGGCTTAGTTTTTGGTGCTATTCAAATGGGGTCCAATATTTGCCAGCTTGGGAGAATATGATCAACAGACCAAGGTGCTTCACCAGGGATGACCTGCCTGTGTTCTCTCTAGGGTTTAAATAGCACCTTTTTTAGGCAATGCCAACCAGATGAACCTACCAACATAATTAAGCAAGCAAAGGAAAATATGAAGGTGTTACTGATCAATGCTAGGAGCCTGAACAAGAAACTCCACTCCCTACAAGCCCTTTTCAGCCTGCAAGACACTGATGCATGCACAGTGACTGAGGCATGGTTTAAAATAGCAGAGAGCATTCTGGCTGTGCAGGATTATAATGCCTTCCACATGTTTAGACCAGCTACTGTGCAGGAGGGTAAAAAGGTGGAGGTGAATTGGTGTGCATTCTGAAGAGACTCATGTCAAGGCTAGTAAAGCAGCATGATGCACTAGAGCTTCTTCATGGCCAAATGACCATCGGAAAGGTCCTGTACTATATATTAGCTAGCAATATACCTCCATCTATGTCAAAAGGAAGCCACAATGTCTATCTACAGAAACTAGGATTAGTTAGAGTACCCACTAAGGGGAATAACATCTTGGATCTTGACCTTACTAATATGGGAGCATCCTGCACCATCCCTTGCATATATTCATCACTTCTTAGGTCTGACTATAATTTATTTTATTTATTTGACATTTGTTGACTGGGATAGTCCGACTGGGACAGAGCCCTTTTTCAGCGGAGGCCCGGGGAGAAAAGCTCCAGTATACAGTAAAATAATACAACAATTCAAAAGTCTCCTTCAAATAAACTGAAACCAGAAATCCCTTTCACCCAAGAAATTAATTTAAGACAAAATACCAACTCCTAAGTGATACATTGGCAAGCTTCAAATCCCCACCAGTTAGTTCCACCGAATATGCAGAAATGTACACCATCACCACACTATACCAGCATGTAAAGCAGCTATATAAGCCAGAGTAATAAGTGTATGGCAAACTCAGTACCAAACCCACATGATGGAACCATAACATCAGCAAGCTTTATAATAAAAGGAAAAGAAGTTTGACCAAAAGTAAGAACAGTAATTCCCAGAATGTTTGAGACCTTGTCACAGAAATAAACAAACAACTCAAGAGATTAATAAAATCCACCAAAGCCAAGTTTGAGGCTAAAATAACTACCCTAGCCAAAGACAATCACAAGGCAGTTTTTAGTTATGTTCGTAATCTCAAAAGCACAATGCAGCAATCAGCTGAGCTGATTGTGAACAATGTTACCTTCACTGAGACTAAAGATATAGATAATCTAGTGACCAATACATTTAGTTCTAACTTTACCCCTCTCTCCTCTCCATCTGTCCCTTAAGATACCTGAAACTGGCTCATGTCTAGCTATCACACAAGATCAAGTCTTAAAAATACTAACAAAAGCTAAAAATACTACATTGGTAGGTCATGACAATATCCCTGGATGCATTTTAAATAGCATAAACCACAATTTAGCCACACCCCTAACAACACTGTTCAATATCAGCCTCCATACAACTTTTGTACCAAACGAATGGAAAACAACTATAGTCATTTTTCAGCATAAGGGAGGATCTTCCACAAACCCAGGCAATTACGTTCCCATAAGTCTGACCAGCCTCATATGTAAAGCCATAGAAAGGCTTATCATGGAATTAATCAATATGGATGTAGGGAACATCCAAACACTAGACCCACCTCATTTTGGATTCATCAAGGGCAAATCATGCTTACTCATCCTGGGGGATTTTTTTAAAGGTCACCAAAGCAATGTATGAAGGCAAAATGGTACACAACACATACCTCAACCTGGCAAGAGCTTTTGACACAATTCCCTACTCAGACACAGTAAAACAGCTAAATAAACTGGAGATAAACCACCTATGTCACCTGCTGGATTGCCAACTGGCTCAGATTGGAAACTTATGTGGACAAATAGGGGAAGTTACCTCCATAAAGAGACCCGACACCAGTGGATTTCTCCAGGCATCTGTGCTGGGATGTTTTCTGTTTGGCATGTACTTTTCTGAAGTAAAAGCTAATACCAACAAGGCAAGCTAGAAGCAGTCACAGAATCCCCAGATGACTTAGCCATCCTGCAAGAAGGTCTGTCTCAAATAAATAACTGGTGTCAAAATCCTGGTCTGAAACTAAATGCTGAAAATGCATTATTGTAGCCTTTGAGAAGTCTTCTACCACAGGGAACTATGACATTGACAGTATGCCCCTATGAGTTGACTCAGTTTTTCAGGATTTGGGAACGTATGTGGACAGTGACCTAACTTTTGACCAACAGCTGTCTATTGTTGTAAGAAAGTCCTTCTATAGGGCACAGTTTATGAATAAAGGGATTGTGTCTAGATCTGGGGGTGCCATTATTCCCCTTTACTGAACCCTCTTTAGGCCAATCATTGAGTGTAATGCCCCATTGGCATGAATCTGTTCAGACACATGCAACAACTGGGTGAGCAACAGAGATTCCTTAAAAAAAGGATACAAAGCCTAGACAACATGTCTTACATGGACTGACTCAAAGCCCTGGTATCTTATACTTGGTATCCTACATGCTGTTAAGAATTGACCTGTGTCTGGGATATAAGGCGTACTCTGACCCATTACTGATGGATTAATGTACATCTGCAAGTCAAATGGCATCAGAAATACTGGGTATAGAAATCTAAAGCCTTTTCTGCAACATCCACAGAATGCTTGGGAGGGACAGATATATTTCACATAGGATACTGCTGCTATGGAACAGATTCCCCATCCACATAAAAAAAAGTTCATCCCAGTCCATTTTCAAGTGCAACTTAGATCTATGAATGTGAAAGAGAATATTTATCCCAGGACTGTCCCCTGTACTACTAATGGACAGATGCAACTCCTAAGTGGTTTATCCCTTGCATGGGTCCCCTCGAATTATGCATGGTATGATCTCACTTATTCTCATTAGGGGTAATATCAGTCATGGGATTGGTAAGGACAAGCTATAATCAAATGGGATAGGTTATTTCAAGCACAAAAAGGGAAACTGGCTAGGCTTAAAATGGCATGTAAGGGTAACTGACCTAGTACTTACCTATGAACCTACCTATGAACATGTAGGCATTCTGGGCATCTGTGTCTGACTTGATGGTCTGCTCCCCTTATACCTGGAGGAGGACTGGACATTGAAGCAGAACTTTACCCACCTCCACAAGTATCTGTGAGTGATGACCTAAGTGGGTATGTACTTACATACATAGCATGCAGTGTGGCATGCCAGAACCATAACCTCTCACATGTTGAATGTCACATATCATTACTACAGGCACTTCAGGTCTTCATCTGCCATAAGAATTTGCACAAAGTGTGTGGGTTTAAAATTTTTATACACAGCACTACTGTACCACTGTCACAGGTGTGGGAACTTTGATTGTCATTAAGTAGCATTGATAGTTTGGTTGTTTTTGTCTGCTTTCATAGACAAGTCAGTGTATGGGTCTTCCACCATGGATATGGGCATGCCTGATGTGAGATAAAGCTCTAAGCATGACAATGATGGCAACCAAACCATGGCACAGTCAGTGGCCACAATCACTGTCAGGAACAGGTACAATGGCAGGCATATTATCAGCCCCTTCCACTGACACAGCTCCATTACCTGTATAACCTGACCATCAGTCCCAGGTTGGTTCACACAGCAGTACAAGGTGCACCCTCGGTGGCCACTGGTGGCTGTGATGAGCATGTGGATAGCAGTAGTTGGTGGCATGCTGGTTGCTGACACCTCATTTTTTCTCACCCAGTGCCCTAACTGAGTATCTCCATGACCATTACACAACATATGTGCAGGGCATTATCAAAGCACAGGCAAATGCCACCGCAACCACTGCAGACCTGATCAGTGTAGTGCATGAACTGTGAGATCACAACAAAGAGGGCTTTGTCTATATATATATAGAGAGAGAGAGAGAGAGAGCACTTTGTAAGCATGCCAGTGGGAGTCTGTTTCCTCCACAGACCTGTCTGCTACCACACACCAAGGAGAACAATGTACATGTATCAGTCCCTCATCTGCCACCAAGTTCAAATTCACCACGGGGTGGATAAGGTATGATCAGAGTCTTACTGTGCCATTTCCTCCATGCCTGCTGCCAGTGTCAAGACACCGGTGACCTATCATGGCTACACATACATGAAGTGTAGGTGCTGGATGCCATCATGCCATGACATGCCATTTACTCTCAAAGAACATAGCATCCTCTGTAACAACAATTGATTGTGCCACTGAAATTCCTTGGAGCAGACACCGTCATAGATAGAGTCATGCATGCATGGTGTATGTACTTACTGATGGTACACTAGACATGTCACAGAGACATATACACAGTGCAGCAACAAGTGCAGATGATGTGATCACCCACACACAATCTGACCAACACCCTCAACCTCTGCACACCTATCCCACACCTGAGATACCACCTCTCTCCTTTTACAATCTCCCAAGCTTAAAACACTCACCAGGCCATACATTTAGAGTCACATCATTAGCACCACCCTATCTGTGACAGTTGCCAGTTGCTGTTACTCACCCTCTCCACCAGTGCATGTGATGACAACAGTACCCTTTCCTTAGTTACTGGGGTAGCTTGTTTCTGGTACACAGCCAGTTCATGCACTGTCTAGCATAGCCTGGTTGTAGAACTGCATGTGTCATTATTGCTGTTTGCAATGTCTGATTTGGCCCAATATTGTGAACTGGATATTGCCCCCCATGATTATCCTGTTCAGCCAGGTCCTCCATAAATTCATTAGCCCCTCCCCCACTGCTTATGCCAGCAAACTCCTCCTCCATTGACAATACTCTGCTGTATCTGTCTGCCTATCAGCATATTGTGTAACAATATGCACACTGTGAATATCTTGCTGCAGATTTCCAGTGCATAGTGCAGAATGCTAGCAAAGATCTCTAAGCAGTAGCAGTGGGCTTTCATCCTTCCAAACATGTTTGATAGTGGTGTGGGCCTGTGACAATTTAGAACTGTATGCATTCTCTGCCATGATCTAAGGGTTTCATATGGGTGTCATGAGCCATGGCCCCAGGGCATATCTAGCATCACTAAAATGTCCTGAGGGATATCATCCCACACAAATTATTGATATTAATTACACATGTGCCATAGGTTATAATCATGGGTACTGCCTGATAGTGCACTGACACACTGTATATTATTCCCTCTGCATTGCTGACCACCTTGCAGTTGATGGCATGGAATCCCTTAGAGTTCATATATTGTAGTCCTTGTGTCCTAAGTGGGGCCTCGATGGCAGTGAGGATAGGGTATAGTCAATAGCATCAGTTGCCCCAAGGAATTTAACTGTTTCACAGAAAGTCTGCTTGGTGTTCTTCCTCTCATTTGTGGTATGTGGAAGCCGCATATGCTCCTCCACATGCTGTAATATGACCTCAGGAAACTGGAGTAGTATCTTTGAGCCAGATGCCAGGGATACACCAACCATGGCCCTAGCTGATCACTGGAAGGTCCCTGTGGCAAGCATTGTCAGTGCTACACATACCTTAATATCCACAGGAATCAGCATACTATGTATCCCATGAGCTTGTATGCTTGAGAATCACATGTATGCCAGCTCTTGAATGATATCTCTGTCCACAGAGTAGTTATCCACTATTTTCATGTCATGGAAGTAATGAAATTTTATGAAAAATCAGATCCTTTGGCAGCATGAAAGGTAATAACATATACATTTATGGTTACTATCTGAGTGGATAGTCAACAACATGTACATTTTGGTCAATCCTGCTGCTAATCCTAATATTGTAACAATGTCTGTGTCTCTGTTCACCAGGATTTTACTGTGTATCTTATCAGCTGTGGCTCTTGGGTAGTCTTTACACATTTCTGAATCACCATACCATGTGTTTATCCTCATTTACTTTCCACCACTAGCCTCATTTTCATAATGTTGTTCATTTCCATCTCATTGTATGGTCATTTGCATAACATGAAAGCCACAATACTTTGCAGCCTTGCATGACCATACTAACAATGTCCCTGAATTGCCCCCATCCTCTGTTCTGCCACTCATTGTGCATTATGCATTGCACTATTTGTTTCTGAATCTCATCCTATTTGTTCTTCCTTAATTACTGTTCAGATAATCCTGAAATGTCATTCTTTGAACAGACCATCGCTAGTAAGGTTGTACGCATTACCAAAACATTTTTCAACATGCAAGATGCAGTTATGACTAATAGCCCACAATTCAGTTTCTCAGCACTCAGAGCTGCAAAATGCCTATTTTTTATTATGTATCCTCAAGTCCACACTGTTTACAGTCACAGATAGGTTGTTGAAGAGCAGAAAATTGTTTTTGTTTAAGAAAGCAGATGAATTTGTCACATGGACATTGACCGACAATTACTGTTCAACACAGAACTGGTAACTAGATGTCCGTATTACTCATGAATGGAGGGGAAAGTGAACTGAATAGATATATCCTCAAGAGCAAATAAGTAAGGAAAGGCTTTTTCCAAAAAATGTTATGATGATAAAGGGTCAAAAACAATAAAGGAGCTGCAGCTTCTTGACAGAGTGAAACTTTATTGTATCAAGCAGTGGAAGAGTGAGTCTGGAGTTCAACAAGGAACTTAAAAGGTACAAACATATGAAGGGACATTTTTTAGAAGAAATCAAAGAGCTTTGTTTTTAGTTTCTAAGAAACAAAAGTAACAAACATTTGTATCTGGACAGAGTGATATCAGCTGTGATTTTGGACCTGAACCACATATTCTAGCATCTGAGGTGAATACAAAAATCAAGAATACAGTTGGAGATGTTCTTCATATTGATCATTGCTGCAGCCCCCTAAGCTGTATTGGTTGGACTCTAGATGTATTCTAGAAGCAGCAACTTGGTCCTCTGTACATACTTTTATAAATCAGTACAAGCTAAATTCCTTTTTCAGGTCTAGGTCAAGCTTTGCTAGGACCATTCTCTCTGGACTCTTGGACCCTTCCCCTTCTACCACCCAGTTGTTTTAAGCTATAGTAATCTACCCATATAGCTTAGGTTACTCCACCAGTGATCAATATGATGAACTTAGTACAGGTATATAAATAAACTTACCATAATAGTAGATGTTCAAATGATCATTGCTGCAGTCGCCACTCCCTCCCTCTAGCTCCTTTTTTTAGTGTGCTTTTTATGCCAGGTTGTAGGCATTCATTTTTTGTTGTTCCTAGCAATGTTCTTGGAGGGCTCAGCCTCCCTGCCTAAGTTGGCATGAAAGCTGCGAAGGACATGACACTCAAACCTGTTTTTTTTTTTTTTGTCAGCTCGGCTCAAGCTGACTAAGGCTTATGCATGGAAGGCGCCCTGAAGCTTTGGAAGCTGGCAGACATTTATATCTTATACCTGATCTAGACCTGAAAAATAAATATAACTTGTAATGCTTTATTAAAGTATTTACAGAGGACCAAATTACTGCTTTTAAAATACTTCTAGAGTTGATCCCATATAGCTTAGGCTACTGCAGCAGTGATCATTCAAACATCTACTGTTATATAAGCTTAGCAAACTGATTGTAAACCCCTTCATTGTAAGATGGGTTGCCAACTGGCTCACAAACTGGACACACTATCAAAGTGAGTGACTCCACATCAACCAGCAGACCTGTTACCAGCGGGGTACCATAGGGGTCAGTGCTGGGCCCCCTACAGTTTGGTATATACTTCTCAGAAGTTCAGGTCAAAACTAAGGGGTTGTGGCTGACCGAGTCTGCAAACGATTGCAAACTAGGTGCAATCATTGAATCCCCAAATGATGTCAGTATACTCCAGGAGGGTCTCACGCAGACCAACAACTGGTGTATTAGTCATAGTCTCAAACTAAATGCAAAGAAATGCATCATCATTCCCTTCGGCACAAGCAATGTCCCCTCATACTATCAAATCAACAACAATACCTTAAGTACCCATGAAGTGGTAAGGGACCTGGGATCACAGGTTGATTCTGACCTTAACATTGACCACCATGTGTCTACCATAGTAAGGAAAGCTTTCCATGTAGCACACTTGATTAGTAAAGGCATCACCTCAAGAGCAAAAGAAGTTATAATCTCCCCTATACTTGGCACTTATCAGGCCCATAATTGAGTATAATGCCCCATTTGGCATGTACTGTACTAAGCACCTGCAGTAATTAGAGAGACCTCAGAGGTTTCTAACAAAGAAGATCAAGGGGCTCCAGCACGTACCTTACACAGACCGACTAAAGTTACTTTCACTGTACTCCATATTATATAGACTTAGGGGAATCTTATGGCTGACCTATAGAGCAATCCAAGACCCAAATCTAATGAACTTGCTGCATATCTGTAAATCAAATAGGTCTAGGGCTACCTTTTCCAGGGACTTAAATATGGCCTGTGACTTAAACAGGACATGCTAGAGGGACAGATTTATCTCCCAGCGACTGCCACATCTTTGGAACAGGCTACTAATTCATGTGAAACAGAGCACCTCTATGACACTGTTCAAGAGGAACCTGAATGATGGATGGGGCACCATAAATTCTTACTGGGGACAGCACCCACAACCATCCTGAATATGGGCAGTCATCACTAAATGCAATCTTGGGTACTGACTAGCACATCTATAGTATTACATTGAGTTGAAATGGCTTGGCTTAAAATGACCTCCGGGTCAATAGCCTGGAATCTCCTATGATCCTATGATCCTATGGTAAGTTTACTTACATAACTATGTCTACTCATTCTATTAAGCTTTATCAGAGACTTACAGTACAAATATAACATGTGCTGGAAGCTAAAAAAGATACCATTCCCAGTTATAGGAAGTAACATTGCTTAATAAAATCCATTTTTAAAACAGAAGGTACTATATTAAGAATTTTGATTAAATGTATACTAAAATTTATCAGTATTACTTATTCCATAAGCCAATCATTTTGTCACAAGGGATGTGTCATATGTTAGTACATAATGAGTACATCATTTGAGTGTATGTGGTCTGATGGTTGTGAATTTGACACGGCATCACTCAATCAAAAAGGGAAGGTTTAAATGCTGGTTCTGTGTCTTCAGTTTAGCTGCTTGAAAGACCAGAATAAGCTACCAGGTTATTAGAGAGTGATTAGTAGACAGATAACAGGGCAAGATTAACAGGTAGGCATGATAGTGGATAAGCAAGGTCACAGATAGGTGGTAAAATAGGGAGGAGGGACGAGAGCATGGTATGGTTGAGGGAGAGAGACAGAAATGAGGTAGTCGGGCTAAAGGATTGTATAAGGAAAGGAGAAGAGAGGGAAGTGATTTAAAAGTAACTAAGCAAGAAACAAAGAAAGGAGAATATAGCAGAAACTAGGGAACAGGAGAGTACAATGGAAGAGAGACAAAGTGGGAGCATGCACTAACAGAGTCAAAGAAGAACAGGGCTGAATGGTCATTCTTTGATAGATAGTCTTGGAGAGTACTGGGAAATTTGGTTGGAGGAGCAGCACCGGGGGAAGGGGCACAGCAATCAAAGAGAAAGATCACCATATATTTGCCAGGATGGGGACATGAAGTCCGAAAAGTTATTTAAGAGAATGGTGTGGAGGTGGTGGTGATGTGGAACTCCTTCACATAAGGAATTAGTTGGGGAAGAGAAGGGTGCTGCATTAGTTAGAAATGACCCTGCATCTGACACTTATTAGGGCAGGGCAGGCCAGACCATAACCAGTGCACTGCATAGTGAAGGGTTAATCTACACAAAGGTCAATGAGAGAATAAACTATTAAGTAGCAAAGGTTGTGCAGGAGATGTTAAAGTGGACCAATTAGTAACTGGAAAGTAAATAAATTAGGCAGCAAGTTTACCTTCCCAGAAGAGCTACCGCTGCCAAGAAGTAGTTAACAGAAGGAAAAGACTAGAACCATACAGGTGCAGACTTTGGTTCTGAGGAGTGAGCAGGAGAATAAACGCGTCATTTCAGTTTATAGGGATCAGGGGTGCTTAAGAAGAGACTAGACAGGTACATCGGTATGGTGGTACTTTTACAATGATACTGAAGGACAGTCAAAGAGTTAAATGGACATGGAAGTTAATAGGAATAAGGACAACAATGGGGGATTGGGAATGTATCGACAAGTTAAATTAAAAGCAGTAAGGAGGATGAAGTCAGTTTCTCATTAATACCAGGTGCTTGTAGAAAGATCTAAGAGTGTTGTAGGTATGAATGGTAATGGAGGAAGGAGACAATGCAAATAGTGAAGACCTGGTCTAATAACGAAAAGGACAGGATGTGCTAGTTCTGGGGTATAACATTTTTAGAATGGACAGGGAAGATAAGAATGGGGTTGAGTTGTCTGTCTATCAAATGGAAGAGGTCTAGCGTTAAGCTACAATAAGTGGGAGTAGGAGGAAGAGGAGAAGGAAACAAGAAGCGGATGTGAAAATATCAGCTCTTTGTGTTATGATAAAAGGGAGAGATAGTATAATGACACTATTTACAGACTCTCCAAACATAACAGAAATAGAACATTTAATTAAGGAAAGACGAACGAAATGGAGTGTCAGAGAAAGAATGATATTAAAAGAGGACTTTAACTTGCCCGAGATGGGCTGTTGTAAACCAGCATCAAGGGTCTGTTGGGAAAATAACACTGTGGAAGTAATAGATCAAGAAGGTTTTTTGTAGTAGATAAAGGAAGACAGAAACAAATGGAGTATACTAAACTTTGTGTTGTACAGGCCACAGTAAGTCGGGGTGGAGGTGAGGGCTGCCCTTGCCACTAGTGACAATTCTACAACATGGTCTAGTATTGAAATAAAGGCAACATGACCAAAACCAAAACAACAGTGTCAGATGACAGGAGAGCAGACTTTGGGTGAACATCAAAGACAGTAAGAGATAGAATGGAGAAAGGATAGCTATGGAAAACCATAAAAACTGTGATATAGAAATGCAGAGATGAAGAATTTGTTAGAAAACGAAATGCTGAAAAAAGAAAAAGTCTACATAAATAAAGCAAGGGTTTAAAATGTGTTGGAATATAAGGAGAAGGCCTATATGAGTTGGAATAGCAAAGGGGCAGGGAGATATTAGAGATGTTTTGTTTACAAGGTTATCACAAGATATGTCCGTACTCCAATACCACCAAACATCCTTTGTCTTACAATAACTATTGTTAAATAGGCTGTGACATTATCATAACTATTTTCATATTCTGGGATATTGTTTTAAGTTAATGTACAACTAGGAAATCTTGGTGTATAATTTTAATCCTAGAAACTCCCGGATACAGTTAATTTTGGGGAGCATAGCTTTATATCAACGAATCTGTCATCAGCTTTTGATTTATTGATGTTAACCAATCAATTTCCAACTCACTGAATGTATTCATAGTGTTGTGTAAGTGTGAATCATTGAACTATTGAGGTAAAGATTTTTTTCTCTTGGCCCAAGGTTCATCTACATTGCATTTGGTATATATTGAGATATGGAAGGGGAAGCACTTTTATCAATCAATACACCTGATTTTTTTTTCTGAAGTGAGAGTTGACAATTTACATTTAACCACAGATCCTTAATTTATTCCCAGATCTTCCAACCTGGTTAATCTAAAGAACTAGTTTGAAAATGTCATTGAGTATTTTTACTCACAGCTAAAAAAAGGGATTGCCAAACTTTGGCTACAGGTCGATTTCTGTAACCTTTCTCAGTGGCTGAGGTTATTTGGGAAGTGGGTAAAACAGAAAAGCAGTCTATTAAATTCACCATGAATGCAGAAGCTTTTGCTATGGCATGGACATGGAATTTACAAGGGAGAGGAGTGGTGCCTGTCCTTTGGTTTGCTGGGTCATTTGGAAAATTATGCCTAGCGATGGTGCATTCGAAAACTATTAACTGTAGAGGATGTAGATTTCAATTCTTCCATTTGTCTTCCTGGTGGTATAAGGTAAGTGTTGGTCAGGGTAGACTCCATATTGGTTAAAATGCTGCAGCTTTGAAAATAAAATTGCATCTTGATGCTGTCATGGATGGTTCAAAGGGGAATGGTTATGAAAAAACATCTGACTGGTCTTTTCTTGGGAGTTTATAAGTGCAGAGAAGTACCTTTTCTTTTTACCCCCTGCCCATTATGGCCACTTCTAGATACATTTTCCTTAAGCATATTATTTCTGTGATTTGGTGGTTGAGGAGATTTTGAGTACTACTCACTGCATGTACATTGGAGATAAAAGTTTTATTCAAGAGAGATGGCTCATGGTAGAGAGCATAATATCCAATCATGATGTAATGGGATCCTATCTCGCCTACATTCACAACAGATGGGTTCGGAGCCAATCCATCGGCTCCGACTCGGCAACTAATACACTAGCACGAAGTCTCTCATTGGCTGGGCTACTCCCTATCCCAGGATGCACTACACCTGCTTCCCCAGATCTCGTTTGCCACTTAACAAGCTGGACGTGGTCTCGACTTGGCTGGAGCTAAGTGGTTATTTTTACCTTATTGGTCCTTGACCTAGGGAATTTTTGTCCATATTAACCAAACAGCTGTTTTAACAGCTATTTCTTGCTATTTCTTATTGTTTTTGGTTGAGTGCTTGTTTCCAAAAAATTTAATTTGTTCAGTCGGACAAGGCCCGTTTAAGTTAGAGGGCCTTTGCCCTACCTTTGAGTGCTAATTGGTTTTTATTAACTTTTGGTTAGTTGTTTTTCGGGCAAAGCCCGTTTAAATTAGAGGGCTTTGGGCCGTTTAACTTGTTTCAAATTGTTGTGAGGTAAACTTTCACCAGTACTCGCGCCAGTGTGTCTCGCGCTTTTCAGTTGGCACAATTTGTGTATAGTGCTTGTTGTGGTAGAGTAGTATTTCCTTAGAGTTTGTACTTGTTGTGGCCTGTATCATGTCTAAGGAACAAAAGTCAGGTTTTAAAAAATGCACTCGGTGCAAATATAAAATGTCCATTACAGACAGTCATTCAGTATGTGTTTATTGTTTGGGGCCGAAACATCTGCAAGAGACTTGTAGCGTCTGTCATGCGTTCTCATCTAGAGTTCTTCAAGAACGCAAGAACAAATTAATATTGAAAGGGCTTATCAAGCCTTCTTTTGAGGAAGCCTTAGATCTACCTGTTGCTTCCAAAAAGAAAAGATCGTCGGCTCCGACAAGTCCGTCGGAGCCGACTTCTAAAAAGACAAAATTGACCTCTTCTTCCTCGGCTCCACTGACTTCGGGGCCGAGGGTCGAAGAGTCTGCCTCGATACCTCCTACCTCGGTTCCATTGCCTTCAGAGCCACAAGTTGGAGTATCGAGAGGTGAATCACCTCCATCGGTTCCAATGGCTTCGGAGCCAGTGGAAGTGTGCAGCTCAGACTCTTCCCCCTCGGCTCCGAAGAAGGCTCCTTCGGTGCCGATGGTGGTCCATGCTGTGGTGGAGTCGGCGCCGATAGCATTGGAGCCGTTTCAGAGCCGGTCCCCTTCTCTCTCGGAGCCGAGAGGAAAGTCTTCTCGATTGTCTACCTCCTCTAAATCATCGAGACTTTCAGATTCGGACCTGGATAGGGTTTTACAGAGGCTATTCCAATCTCCAGTGTTTACTAAATTGGTCTCGGCTCCAGCACAGTTAGCTTCGGAGCCGATCCCCCCTCCAACACATTCGATTCCTCCTCCAACCTCGTCGGAGCCGTTGGAGTCGGTGGTGGTGGAGCAAAGCGGAGCCATACGGTCGGAGCAGAGACCCCTTCGAGGTCTCGGTTCCGACTGTGCTTCCTACCCTGTCCTCCGGTTCAGGGTTTGGTACTGCGACCTCTTCAGCCGGGCCCGAGGGGAACACTTTGGGATTGGGTGCTTCGGTGCCTAGTCTTCCTCTCGGAGCATCGGCTGCTGGAATTCCCAGTGCCATCATGGCCTCTAGACCAGTGACCTCCTTGGATTCTGGAGGTCCGGCCTTTGAGGCCATGAGGAGCGCGCTGGCCATGCCTTTGCCGGTTCAGCAAGATTCTACCTCACCGTCCCTAGATTTGGAGACTGGTGCCTCTGTTGTGTTGCAGCCCCCCGGCAGCGGGGCCTGAGGATACCCCCATCGTTCTTCCGGTGGTCCGTCCGAAACTGCTTCGGACGAACCCCCACGGAAGAAATTGTGTAAGAGGAAGCACGTAGACTCCCAAGGTGAGTCTGTTACATCGGATACTGACCTCGATGACGCAGAAGGGTCCCCCAAATCATCTTCGGATGATATCTCCTTCTCAGATATCTTGGAGATTCTGAGACAGAGAGGTGACTGGCAAGCCAAAACCCCTTCAGCTGAGGAGTCAGTCTTCCTCAAGGCCTTTGGGGCCCAGCCTTCTGCCTCCTGGGTGTCTCCGCCCTTCGATGAACTCCTTGATTTGGTTTCTCGAAGGGCGTGGGAACACCCTGATTCTGTGGAACCGGTGCCTGCGAGGCCCAATAAATTTTTGTCAGCCCCCCCCCCCCCAGAAGGAGTTTCTCACAAAGGGTGTGCCTGTAGATGCGCCACACAGCAGGACGTGGCAGAGGCTTCGACGTCTGTTCATCCTCCTAATAAGGATTCTAGGAGTATGGATAGGTACAGGAAGCGTACCCTGTCTTCAGCGGCCTTTGCCTTACGGTCGCTGAACTACTTATGTCATTTTACGAGGCTCCAAAGGGATCTTCTCAAAGAGCTAAATGACTCTCTTGTTGGTAACCTACCTGAGGCGCTGGCCCCGACTGTTGGCGCACAGATGACTACCCTTTTTTCTATTGTTAACTCGTCCATGAGGCTCATTTCATATGCGGCCGAAGGCGAGTAGAGCAGCGGACCAGGCGATGACCTCTGGAGACAAGCTAGGTTACGCTTGTGTACGATCTCGGAGGCCTTCAAGTCTTCCTTCGCCGACGCCCCCTTTGATGGGTCATCTTTGTTTGGACCCAAGGTGAAGGACACACTAACTCGGTGCGAGCAGGAGGGCAAGACTTTGACTGCCGTTGGGGCCCGATTTTCCGCTCCTTCTAGGCCTTACCCCAAGGCTGGGAGAGGAGGGAAAATGTGGTTTAGAAAATCTCAGAAGTCTTTCCCTACTCCACCCAGTGATTCCCCCTCCAGAGGCAGGGGAATTTGGAAGACGCCGCCCAGAGGTGGCAGAGCGCCCCGTAACTCTGGAGACCGCGATTCCTTTCGTGGTTCTTCATACAACCAGCGTTCCTGAGTTGTTGCCCGACTGTGCAACTCCGCAGCCAGTCGGGGTCGGTTTGGCGCACCCACAAGCTTGGGAATCCATAACAAGCGATCAGTGGGTGCTTCGCATTATTACCGGAGGTTATATCATCCCCTTCAACAAACCCCCCCTTTCTTTAAGGGAAATCCCAGACGTACCACCCAGTCAGCGGGATCAGGCAGCATTAGAGGTTTCAAAGCTGCTAGAAAAGAGCCATCCAGCCTGTCCCCATCGACCAGATCGGATCAGGAACTTACTCAAGATTATTTTTGGTACCAAAAAAGACAGGGGACTTCAGGCCCATTTTGGACCTCAGTTCATTGAATCGTTTCGTAAAGAAGTCCAAATTCCGAATGGTCACTCTTCAATCTATTCTTCCTTTGCTGGAAAAAGATGCATGGATGTGCTCCATAGATCTCCAGGACGCTTACTATCACATTCCCATAGCTCAAGAGTCCAGGAGACATTTACGCTTCGCCTCGGAGTCAGTCATTTCCAATTCGAGCACTGCCCTTTGGCCTCACCAGAGGCCCCAGGGTGTTCACCAAGTGTCTGGCAGTGGTTACTGCTCACCTGAGAAGTCTGGGATTCCAGGTGTTTCCTTATCTAGACGACTGGCTCCTTACTGCCACCTCCGAGCATCTACTACTCCAAGCGCTCAGAGCCACGTTCACCTTGGGCGTTTCTTGGGGATCACGTTCAATTTGCAAAAATCTGTACTACAGCCATCTCAGCGTATTACTTTCATAGGCGCAGACTTAGACACAAAAAGAATGCGCGCCTTTTTACCGGCAGCAAGAATTCAGGTCTTACAAGATCAAGTCAAATCCTGTCTTCCCCTACAAAGAGCCCCGGCCCATCGGATCCTACAACTGTTGGGCTCGATGGCGTCGACCATACTTTTAGTTCCCTTGGCCAGACTTCACATGCGAATTTTACAATGGCTACTGTCGGTTCAATGGTCTTATCAGGAACTTCCCTTGAACCACTTAATCATAATCACGGAAAGTTGCCGTCGAGATCTGCATTGGTGGCTTCTCCAATCAAATCTCGACCAGGGGCGACCCTTTATACCTCAACGTCCCGTTGCCACTGTGACTACGGACGCCTCCCAGGTAGGGTGGGGGGGGTCATTACCTGGACAGGTCGGTCCAAGGCACATGGCAGATCCAGGAAACGCATTTGCATATCAATGTTCTGGAGATGAGTGGTACTATTGGTACTCCAAGCTCTCCATCACGCTCTCCCACAGGGCCCGATTACTATCCTATCCGACAACATGTCGGTGGTGTGGTACATAAACAAGCAAGGTGGAGCCAGGTCTTACCCACTATGCAGAGAAGCCATGAGACTTTGGCACTGGGCGGTAGCTACCAACCGCTTTCTAATGGCAACGCACATACCGGGAAGTCCAATGTGATTGCGGACAGATTAAGCAGGACCATTCTTTTACCCCACGAGTGGTCCCTCAACCAGAGTATAGCTGCAAAATCTTCGACAGATGGGGTCTTCCTTGCTGCGACCTGTTTGCCAGCCCTCACAATGCGAAATGCAGAGAGTTCTTCACACTGTTCCTTCTCAGGGACAGATTCCCAGGGACGCTCTGACTCACATTTGGCCCCAGTCTTCTCTCGCCTTCCCTCCATTCCCCTCCTACCGAGGGTGATACAGAAGGCCATTTACATGGAGAGCGAGATGATTTTGATTGCCCCGCACTGGCCTCGTCAAGTTTGGTTTCCTTTCCTACAGAGGCATGCGATAGAAGGTCCATGGTTTCTGGATCCGGTGCCAGACCTGTTGACTCATCAGTCAGGACGGCTTCATCCGTCTCTCAGGTCCCTGAAGTTGGCAGCATGGTTACTCCACTTCCATCCTTAGTCTGAGACAATGCTCTTTCGCCGGACGTGGTCCACATACTGTCTTCTTCTCATAAACCTTCCACCATCAAACTTTATTCCAGTAAATGGAAAAGGTTTGCCTTCTGGGCTCAAGAACGGGGTATAGATCCTCTCATTGCACCAGTATCGGAGGTTCTGAATTTTCTGGCCTCCCTTTTTCAGTCGGGCTCTTCAGTTTCTACCATTAAGGTTCAGTTAGCGGCGATCTCTAATTTTCATGCTTCATTTGAACCTTCATTGATGTCTCACAAACTTTGTAAGGCTTTCCTTAAAGGGGCTTGGCTCCTTAGGCCTCCTTTATCTCATCCTGTCCCCTTGGGATTTGAATATGGTTCTTGCTGCCCTAACTGCCCGTCCTTTCGAACCACCTGCTACTTGTGATATAAAATTTCTGTCATGGAAAATGGCGTTAGTAGCGATAACGTCTGCTAGGCGAGTTTCAGAACTTCAAGCTCTTTGTTCTGATCCTCCCTATTTGATTTTTCACAAGCATAGAGTTTCATTGAAATTAAACCCTGCATTTATAGCAAAAGTGGCCTCCTCTTTTGTATTCAACAAACTATAGAACTCCCTGTCTTTTCCCAGAATTCTCTAATAACGCAGAATATACTTTGCATCAATTGGACATACATAGACAACTGCATTTTTATTTGAATAGAACCGCTCAAGCGAAATCAAATCAATTGTTTGTTTCCTTTGCAGTGAACAAATTGGGTCAACCAGTAACAAAACCTCCATATCTAAATGGATTAAAGATTGTATCATTTTTATTTATTCACAGGCTAACAAAGACCTTCCCTTTCCAGTCAAGGCTCATTCTACCAGGGCAATGGCTACTTCCGTAGCTTTTCACTCCAAGTTATCAATAGATGATATTTGTGCTGCGGCAACCTGGATTTCTCCGCACACTTTCATTTCTCATTACAAATTGGATGTGGTTTCTCGAGGCAGAGCTTCCTTTGGTTCCACAGTTCTCAGGAGTGTGTTCCAATGAGCCACCGGGATGTAGGTGCTAGGGACGCTGTCCCATCTGTTGTGAATGTAGGCGAGATAGGATCCCATTACATCTTTTAGTTATGTACTTACCATAACTTTGGATGTATGGGATCCATCCCCCCTACATTCATAAGTACCCACCCTCCTTCCCCCTTCCATTCGGATTTAGAGGAGCTGTAGTCTCTTTTTTATTGGCGATTTTTCTTGAAGAACTTTAGTTGGTTATAGTGACTACTAGTTTTTCTGTGTTTGCATGGATGTATGAAAGCGAACAAACAAGATCTGGAGAAGCAGGTGTAGTGCATCCTGGGATAGGGAGTAGCCCAGCCAATGAGAGACTTCGTGCTAGTGTATTAGTTGCAGAGTCGGAGCCGATGGATTGGCTCCGAACCCATCTGTTGTGAATGTAGGCGAGATGGATCCCATACATCCAAAGTTATGGTAAGTACATAACTAAAAGTTTTCTGTGATTCAGGTTCAGTACTGACCACAAACAACTGGGACAGCTAGTCAGGAGTTGAGAGAAAAGAGAAAATGGCCAGTGGCCTGCTCTCATTTCTCTTTGTGGAGGTTCAGGGGACTTTCTCTTGCACTACCGATATCGTGAGGGCCTTGGGGTTTTCAGTGATGAAGGAGTGCACAAATTCAAGCCACAGTGCTTGTAGGCTTGGGGACTGGGTATGGTGATGCAATTGCTCTACCCTAATGTCTTTGCACACAAGACATTGGAGGGGTTTTAAGAGGAAGAAGTCCTTCTTATCAGAGCCCAGATTTTTTTTTCTGCAAGCAAGGCTAAGCTTGCATAGGTTGTAATGAAGTGCTAAGATGGCCCTTCAAAAGGCAGACCAGGTGCTGATAGATGAGTAGAAAAGAAAATCTGCCATAATGGACATTGCGGGCAGATATATCACTCCAAAAACAGTAAACAAAAAAGTTTTACTTGAGTATTAAAAGAATTTGATGTTCATGTAAGCTTTACATTTACTGTATACTTGGCTCATTGGTCTTCTGTTATCTAATTCCCTAATTATTGTCCTTTTTATACTTTTGTTTTTCACTTTTCCTTTCCCCCTTACATGAGCAAAAAATGAGTGGAAGATGAGGGGATTCTTGTTCTTTGTGCTTTTCCGAGTTTATATGAATGATAGAAGAAATAAGGCCCTCAGATGGACTGCTATTGTTCTTATATTAGAAAAGCTAACTGGACTCTTTCTTGGTGTTGCCTGTTGTCCCCCACCCCTTCCACATCTTTCCTTTGATTTGGTTTAAGACTGTTGCTGACAAATGCTAAATAGCTGAAATGGACCATCAATGTAGACATTTTTATAAAACCTTATGAGACTACATTGACAGTCAGGTTTTAATGATGAGCACTTCTGCAGTCTAGCCATTTATTTTCTCATGATTTTCTTTTTTTCTATCTCAAGAAATGCAGCTGAATGGGTGCTGGTAATAATACAGTACTATATATAGCATCAGTGCCTAACTGCTGTGCTGTTTAAATGTTTTTAATTATAAGAAACTGTGTTTGCTGTTCACATATTTTAATAAAATCTGAAGTTAAAAGGGCAGGAGATCGTATAGCAAGGCATATGAAGAAGCAAGGAAGAAAGTGGTCGGAGAGAAAAAGGTGAGTTAAGGCAGAACAGGAAGGAGAACCGATAAATGGGGTTAAGATGGAATTAAATCCTTCAGACATCTGGGGAAATAAATAGATGAGAATAAAAATGTATGAAGCCATTCGGTGACTTTGAAGCCAATGAAAAAGACTTAAATGCACATATTACATTATGGAACTCACTAACCTTAAAGAAAAAGATGCTATCTAACACTTACAAGTTAATAGTATCAGTTAAATACCAGTCATCATTATTGTATTCAAAATACTGTACTGATAAGATCTAAGAATGCTCTGAAAAACAAAAATCTAATTCTATTGAAGCAACACTAAAATGAATCCCTTTCAAAAAACTCATATATACTCAATTAATGATAATCAACAATGCTTACTTCACCCCAGAAATACTTAACAACTTAAATTTGGAGGTCTCTCCAAACTGTCAGTGCTGTTACTCACAAATAGCAGATTTACTCCATACCTTCTGTAGCTGCAAATGCACTTATAAATGATGGTGCTCATTGAGAGTTTGACTAGAGAAGATAGGATATCAAAAATCCACATTATCATAGGAATTTGCAGTACTGCATATTACCGCTCAAAAATTATTCAGATTTTACCTACACATTCTAATTGCTCTGTTCTCTCTAGTGAAATTGTTAATTACCCAGAACTGGCTAGATCGAACCAAACTATCACGTGAGACTTTCAGCTGTATGGCAATAAAGTACATATCAGCACATAAGTATATATAACGAATAACCAAAGTAAGCGACCCTATTCCCTAAAATATCAGAGTCTTCTCCTGGATCATGTTTTGAAAGATTAGCTGAATGTATAGTAACAAGTTATTATGACTGTTTAGTGAAAAAGGGCACAAAAGCATTCACCCTCATGAGCTTTGTGTCACCTCTGTTCTGTATATGTATCCGTATTGAAACAGCATGTTAACTGAGACACAATGTTAATTAGAAATTGACTGCCTGTAGCGCTACTTTGTACATAGTGTATATAGGTTATCGGTGTATTTTTGTTGTAACACCGAAACGTCTCTTGATACATGATGTGCCATGCCTGAATTCTTCTTAAAAAAATGAAAATGATGATTATACTGCATCTTGCATAACGACGGGATCTTGTAACATGCACACAATACACGAGAAGAAGAAAAATATAAATATTTGAAAACAAAAGCATGAAGTCTCCAAGGAAGGTAAGGGGTACAGCAAAGTAAAAGGCAGCAGCTAGAAATTTTTTACCAAATAATTTGTCTCCCTGTTAAAATGTTGGCACTTACAATGTTGAAACCTGACAAGTAAAAAAAAATGAAAAAAATAAACAAAAAACAAAACAAAAATGCAGGAGGAAAAGTGTATTTTGAAAATCGCTCTTCTCCTTTAAACTTACATTTTGCAGGGAGCAAGCCCAAGCCACCCCACCCCACCCCCGCCCCTGCCAAACTTATATATATAAACTCTGAGATCACCACACCTCAGTAAAGGGGGAATATTCTGAGAAATGTCAGCCTTGGACTTTATATATGTAAGTCCAGATTTTCAGCCATTTAGTGTCCACATTACATGACTTAGCTCTCCAAGTCCTGACCTTTCAAATGGTTACCAAATTATTTGTATCTTTACTTAAAACAGGAGAAGGAGGAAAGTGGTTCTGAATAAGAAAGGAAGAGATTTTAAAAGGGAACAAATGGAGAAACAGAGTAGGAGGTTAAGAAAGAGCTGAGAAGCATCTAATGGCACTAAGTGGATGACAAGGTATAAGAAACAGATGGGTCACCTTTAGGACACTTAAGCCACTGACTGAGACATTAATGGATCCTCTTACAGTTCTGTTCAACAATCCCCTTGATGAAAGGTTGATCCAGGAAACTGGAGAAGTACCACAGTAGTGTGACTGGTGCATTAGGGAAGAGCCATAAAAATTCTCTGAAATTATGTTAGCTTGACCTCAGTGATATAAATAAATCAAAGAAAGGATCTTAAGGGAGACGCTAGTTAGCTACATGGTGGATAGTCCCCAGAACAGTAACCAGCATAATTTTATAGCAAAATATTTATCAAACTAACCTAACCTAATCTAGCTTTTTGACTGGAGGAGCAGGGGGAGTAGGCATAGGCGGACATATTCATTTAGTCTTTCTGGACTTCAGCAAAGCCCTCAACATCATTCTGTATATCAGACCATGTAGGAGACTTATAATAATAATAGGTTGGCAGGGAGCTGGCAAAGAGCAGGCAGAGAAATGGCTTGAAGGAAGCACACAGTGTGTGTTGATAAAGTAGAAGATGCCTAAGGATACAAAAGTAACTAGTGCTTTACAGCTTCAACCGCACTCATCAAAATATATGCGTTTGACTTAATGTTGAGGATGAAGAACAGGGTATACATATTTTTAGATGGCATAAAAATGAGGTGCAGAGGGGAGATGATGGTTTATTTTGAAAAGTGGTTTCAGTCAGATGGTGCTTTGGGATGGCACTTGACAGCTGAAAGACTGACAAATAAAAAGATTCTTCATCTGAGATAATAAAGAAGCTGAATATGAACTGGGATAGCCAGAAATGAGATACATGGTTAATCACTGTTGCAGCACTGAAGGACCAGTAACAAATCCAAGCAGGCATGTTTGGCAGAATACAAGGTTGTTTATGAAGAGATGATGAACGATCTGAGTGAATTCTGTAGAATGGGGGGGGGGGGGCAGGTGCATAATATAGGAGCATAAGGACATAAGACAGTTTGCAAAGGCATTCAACTGAGACAGAAGGATGTGAGAGATGAAGACATACCAAAGGCTACAAAAAGAAGAAATACAAATACTTCTTCAAAGAAAGGGTATGAGACAGATGAAATGAGCTCATTGAATGAACAGAATAGAGGTAATCCACTGAGACATGTGATACCACTTGGGACACTGAAATAGAATGGCAGAAGGAAAAAAGCACAAGTGTAGGGTGCAAGATGCAAATAAAAGGTAAGGTAGAGTTTGCCTCTCAACTTCTGAGCAATTAAAAAGAATAGCAGTGTCCTTTAAAAAGAATAGCAGAGAGTCAAAAAGAGAAACATTCTCTTATTTTTCAGAACACAGCTTCAGATTTCAGATTCCATAGAATTACTAATGAAAAGTCTATAGGATTAATTCAGTTATTTTATAATGTATATGTCTTTGGATAGGCTTATTGTTTTGAAGAATATCAGTAAATGTAGGACTAGCAAGGCTAGATCTAAGGATAAAACTCATAGGGCTGTACCTAAATAATAGCAGTTAAGTATTAAATAGAGAGTCCACTAGTTTTCTTCTGCTGCTAGTATGTTCTTATGTATGCAGGCAATGACAGGCCTATGGGTGTGTGAAGCATGTTGTCATTTTCCCACATGCCACACTCCAGAATGTTAGCCATGACGGGTTGATTGTCAATACTGATACCTTTTTCATGCAATGATGTGTGATACCACAAACCAGCCATACATTGACCATTGCTATACTAGCCAGTGGCATCTAAACATCACAGTGACCTGTCTGACAGGTAGGTGGCACAATTCCACATCATAGGTTCATAGGTAGGTACTAAGCTATTTTCCCAAAGGCATTTATAAGCCTAGCCAGAATGTGTTGGCTTTTGCCACCCCCTTAGATTAGTTCCCTGTGCCTCTGTCCAGCAGAGCCACTGAAGTGATTCCCGGGGTAAACTTTCTGTTTTCCATCTACTTGACAATGTTTCTGTTGAAGAGTGTTAGCGAGGAGCTCTGCCTAATGTAGATTGGAATCTTGTTCCAAAGCATGGGAAGTCTCTGGGACAGGAATCTATCCCTCCAGCACGTCCTAGTTATTGCTGTGGTGAGGTTTAGCTCCCTAGAGCATGTGGCTCAAGGGGATAAGGTTTTCTTTAGGTGGAGCATGTCCATCAATTCTGGGTTGGACATAGCCTTGTATGTCAGGCAGAGATCACCTCTGAGTAGGCGGTATGCAACTGAGTACAGCTGGAGTTTTTTCAGTCGAGCTGCATAGGACATCTGTTTGAGGCCAGTGATCCTCTTGGTGAGTTACTACCGTGGCCTTTCCAGCTGTTGCAGGTGTCTTTTAAGGTACATCCCAAATGGGGCGTGTACTCTATGATGGGTCTGATGAGTGATGAGTAGAGGGGCACAATGACCTCTTTTGATCTGGATGCAAACCCTTTTGCGATTAGGTGGGCCACATAGAAGGATTTTCTAAACACTTTCGCAATGTGATTATCAAAAGAGAGATTACTATCTACTTGGGTCCCCAGATCCCTTATTATGTTTTCCGTGTTTAGGGGTCTACCACCTATGTGGCAGTTTGTGGGTACTTTTTTTTTTCCCAAGGGAATGACTATGCACTTTTTGGCATTTAGCTTGAGGTCATGATTTTGACATCAGGTATCCATCTCAGTGCGACTCTTTTGGACAATGTCTGTGTCTGCCAGAGAGTCAATTATAGCACCTAGTCTGCAGTTGTCTGCAAACTTGGTCAGCCATAGTCCTCCTGTGCTTGCCTGTACCTCTGAGAAGTATATGCTGAACAGGAGAGGTCCTAGGACTGAGCCCTGGGGAACACCACTTGTAACCGGTTTAGAGTTGGACCTAGCTCCCACAACTCTCACCATGTGGGTTCTGTCCATGAGCCAGTTGGCAACCCATCTTGTGATGTAGGGGTTTATGTTCAGGCTGGTGAGCTTATCTATAATACCAGAATGGGGAATGGTGTCGAAGGCCTTTGTGAGGTCTAGGTAGGCTGTGTGCACCACCTTTCCCTTGTCTATAGCCTTGGTAACTGTCTCAAAGATGTCCACCAGATTTAGGAGGCATGATCTACCCTTAACAAAGCTGAACTGGGTAGGGTCCAGTGTTTGGAGGTTCCCAATCTCTCTGTTAATGAGTTCCATGATGATGCGCTCCATAGCCTTGCAGACCAAGCTAGTCAGGCTTATAGGGCAATAGTTCCTGGGGTCTGTTATGGCTCCACCTTTGTGGAGCAAAATAACAATTGCTATGCGCCACTCTATGGGTATGTAGCCTGTGGAGAGGCTGAGTTTGAACAGTGTGTTTAGCTGAGGGGTTAGTTCATCTTTGAGCTCATGTAGGACACAGCCTGGGACACCATCCGGTTCCATTGATGCTGTGTTTTTGGCTTTGGAGAGGGCTGTTTTAACCTGAGTGTTTGTGATTTCAGGGGCTCTACATTCCTCTGGTATGGTTATGGGCCCTTTTGGTGGTGAGAGGGGGATGAAGTTTGCACTGAACCTGTCTGCCAGGATGTTAGTGATATCGGTCGGTTCAGTGTATTTTGTGCCATTCTGCACTAACTCCGATCAGATCTGAGCATTGCCACTTAGATTCTTGACATAGCTAAGAATGCCTTGTGGTTATCTTTGGAGTCCTTGGCAATTTTTCTTTTGAAGCTTGCCTTGGATGATTTTATGAGGGATCATAGTTTCTTTCTGATACTGATCAGGGATGGCTTCCCTTCTTGGGATTTTACTCTTTTCTGTACTAGTTTCCTTCTTCTATTGTATAGCTTGTTTATGGCAGGGGTCCACCAGACTGGTTTCCTTTTCTTGGAGAAGTGAGTCATGGTTTTGCTTGGGATAACATGATCCATGCTTCTTGTAGGAGCACATAGAATGTATTAGTATAGGATTTTGCAGCTTGGACAGCATTATCCTTTAGCATGGGGGCTTTGAAACTTTCCACCTCGGTCTTAAGTAATGTGAAGTTTGCTTTTGAAAAGTTTTTCACAGTGGTTTCCTTGTCCAGGGGTGGGGGTGGAAAGTGCATATCCAAAGTGATTTGTTTATGGTCAGATCTAAACATCAAGGGGTTGACCTCTGGTGTGGAACACTGGTCACCCATATTGGTGATGACCAGGTCCAATATGTTGACACCTCTGGTGGGAGTGTTGACCAGTTAATCCAGGCCATTTGAGTTTATAAATTATAGGAAACGTTGGGCAAGGGAGTTAGTACTTGAGTAATTCTCCCAGTTAATGTTTGGCTAATTAAAATCACCCAATATTACGGTGTTTGGTAGGACCTTTATTTTTCCCAGTGTTTCCAGAAATGTAGAATAGGGGTCCTGGGACATGGTGGATGATCTGTAGCAAGCTACAATTTGAATTGCAGTTTTGCCTGTTGTTAGTTGCATGTGGATGATCTCTAAAGCATTGTGCTGTGCCACTAACCTGGAGGTGTGGGTATCCTTGATAAATATGGATATGCCCCCACCTTTTGTATTTCGGTCCAGGTTTTCTGGCCGAAATGTATGGTATGAGTTGTAGCCTGTTAGTGCTGGGGTGCTCTCTGGAGCCTTAAACCAGGTTTCTGTTACTGCCCATATATCGATTATCTCCATACTGAGGAGTGCCTCGAGTACGTACATTTTGAGGTTTATACTTCCGGCATTGAGTAGCATTACCCTCAGTTTTTTTGTAACTTGTGCTATTTACGGCGGTGGGTTTGTCTTTTGAGCCTTGCCTAAAAAAGGCACTATGGGGGTGGCAAGAGCCTTGGCCAGTATTCAAAAGCCTAAGGGTGACATATTCAAGATACTCCATCTCTTTACAGGATTCGTAAGAAGTATTGTGCTGATTGCAGTTTGCTATTAATTCTGTGTGCCTAGCATTAGTGAGATCACATTACTAACATTAACAACATTCTCAGTAGCCAAACCTATCAGAAAAATCATCTACTTTCAAATGTTAAAACATTTTAATAAATATATTTTGCTCTCTCATAAACAGCATGTGTTTAGAAATGGCTTCAACACCTTAATTATCATATACAGTGTCAGTGATTCTGTCTGTAAAATGGAGACGGGTCTCCTCACAGCAGCCTTCTTCATCAGTATGAAATGTTCTTTTAGAACAATTAGTGACCAGTTACTCATCATCATTAGACCTGAACATCTGGACTTTTGTGAAGCTCCCCTTTAATGATTTGAAAATTACTTTTCAGATTGTACATTCTTGATAACAGCAGGCTCTGGAGCCTTTGCTAGATGAGCTCTCATTGCAGAAAGCAGAAGACTTACAAAGGTTAGTTTGGGGCCTAGTTAGTTTTCCTCTTTTTAACAATGGCGTAACAACAGAACTACTCAGCATCAAATTTCGTATGCAATTCACACGTTACTGCTGAAACTAGGAAGAAACTATGACCTTAATGCAGAATTAGCTACACAATCATTTGTTTTTTACCAGTGATTAGAAGGAAACAGATTACCCTTCAAGGAAGAGATTACATCTGTTATTTGTTACTGCTCAAAGACTAAAATGTAATCCAGTGTGGACAATTAGAACTCCATCCAATAATCTAACCTAACAATACCAAATGCGTAAGCAGCCAGGCATCTTCTCGGATGCAGCTCTCTCATTCAAAATCTACCTGAGATAACTAAAGCACTTGAAACCGTCATAGAAGTTAACTGGTTTCCTATCATTTAAAGCCTGTGAAGCCACAGACCAAGCACACCCAAAACTGATGCCTTGACTATTCGTGCTACCTTGAGAGACTTTTCAGCTCTGCCACTTCCTTCATTTATGTTTTATAGTGGCAATAAACATGAATTTGTTAATAAGGTACATGACTCTGGGGTGGTTCATAGTTCATAGGTTTGTAGTTTCTTATTAAGCTTATATTGAAGGAGAGAATTGAGGAGCCACCTCACCCAGTACTGCTGTGAGACTAACAATTCCCGTATTAGGTAGAGTTTTCCCACATGTGACAGGTGAAAATTTGTGATCATGCATCCAGTCATCCAAAGTGTTTTTAAATGTCACTAGATGCACTCTGCCTGATATGTAATGGCAGTCTACTGCAGAAGTGGGGAATACATTGAGTTAGCTGTTAGTTACCTGTCATGCCATCTGGTGCTGTTGATGCAGTAGCATAATAAGTCCTTAGAGCAAGTGTTTACTTTACCACTGTTTCTGTTTAGGAAGGAGTTCAAAGAGTGTTAAGTCATTCAGAGCACAGAAGGCTAAGCAGACATCACCCCTCAAGAGTCTGTATGGCACTAAGTAGAGACGCAGGGTTTTTAGCCTATCACAGTAGCTACAGGTACATGTGTGTGTATATGTATATATATATATATATATATATATATATATATATATATATAAATATATATATATAAATATATATTATTTTTTTATTTTTTATATTGTGGTGAGGAAAGGTTGAGCTCTTTCAAGTTAGTTTAGGTGCATAGCAAGGGTACTATGTTCAATGGTGGGTCTCCTAAGGGAGGAATAAAGTGAGACTATAACTTCTTTGCACCACAGGGTGAGACCACAAAGGAGAAAATGTGCAAAATGAAGGATTTTCTAACCACCACAGACACATGGTGCTCCAAGGAAGATTCGGTTGTCAGCATAGGTACCCAAATTCCTGATCACCATGTCAAATTTAAGAGGAATGTTATCTACATGGTAAGCTGTTATGATTCTAGGTTTACTTGCATTTTTGGAGTTTTTGTCCCTAGCTTCCTCCTAAAATGGGACTTAATCTCAGTTGGACTATCCCAGCTAACAAGTGACAATAAATACATTTACTAAACTGAGGTCAGCCCATGATTAACACACCATCCATTTCTTTGGTCTAGCACTTGCTGGACCATTTTAGTTAGCAGAATGAGAGCTGATAACTACGCATACATGCAATCATTACTAAACTTGATTGCCATAGTCCATTAATATCAGTGTTTATGCCAGGGAAGTATATACCAAAGAGGAGAGGGCTCAGGACAGATCTCTGTGGGATGCTGCTAGTGACATTTTTCTGTCTAGAGCAAACACCCTCAACTTTAACAGTATGGGTTCTTTCAGCTAGTCAGTTACCTAAACCCTCAACAAACTCTACATGGGTTAATGTTGAGTTGGGACAGTTTGTCAGTAATCCCAGTATCCCAGTATGAGGGATAACACTGAAAGCATTGTCAAGATTCAGATAGGCAGCTTGGACTGTATGCTCATTATCTGTGGCCTCAGTAATAATTTTAAAGCACTCTACCAAGATGAGCAGGCATACTATGCCTTTTGAAAAACTAAACTGGTGCATGTTCAGGATTTCTAGGGGGATATAAGGTCACCTATATTGTCATTTATTAGTTCAGCTATAATGCACTCCATAGACTTACAAATAATTTGAATAGGACTAATAGACCTGTAATTCCCAAGGTCAGTACATGGAATATCCACACCCTGGGAATGTAACCCTTAGGGAGGCTTAGGTTGAACAACTTATGGAGTGATTTTACTAGAAGGGATTTAGCACTTCTCAGCATATATCCAAGGATACTGTCACGACCCATGGAACTGGTATTTGTAAATTTGGAAAGTGCCAAAGGACTTAGTCCAAAGTGATTTCAGGTGGGGAGTTATGAAGAGCAAAGGGGGGTGGATTGGAGGTTGGGATGCATTTAAAAAATAAATTGTTCAAAGAATATTAAGAATGCCCTCAGAGTCAGAGAAGGAGGTACGATTAGAGCCAAGTTCAGTACAAAATTGCTGTTTACATCTAAGCTTCCTAATGTAGATTAGACATTGAAGTTGACTTTTGAATTAGTTGCAACCTGAAGTTCATAGCTGGCCTTGTGTTTCTTAATGGTTTGAATGAGGGACTTGTGAAAACTGGAGTGGAAATTGCAGTTTATTCCTGGCAAAGTTTGTGTGGAGGCATCTGTTGACCATTTCATACCATGCATACACACTGTATCTCCCCAGAATGGCACTAACTTTCTAGCCAATTCCTGAAGCCAATTATTCTATCCCTGAGTTTGGGATCCATTCCTGGTAAAGGCAGTATGCTTCTTTATGTAAGGATCTTGTCCTCTTTGAATACATGATTTAAGAGATCAAAAATATTTCTTTGCATCTCCCTCAGGCTGGAATATCTAAGATCATTTGGCACCTCATAGACAACCACAGCATCATAATCATATCTGGGGTTATGCATGGACCTAAGGGCCCTAATGATGTCAGCATAGTTGTCACCCTATCCTTTGTCAAACTGATGAGTACTGTATATATATATATATATATATATATATATATATATATATATATATATATATATATATATGTTTTACAATGGTATCACCAATGACTAAGATATTTCTGGGGTGTGCTGCAGGCTTATGGGATGTTAAAGTTTTTAACAACACGTCAATATTCACGGACCAAGTTTCAGTTGTTGTGAAATCATTGCATTTCCACTTAAGTACATTTCCAGGATCAAGCACCTCATCCCTCAAGCTGATTTTTTGTCAGTCATTCATGCACTGGTCTCTTACCTTGACTATTGTAATGCCTCACACTTGTGAAACCTACTTCTGTGGTGGCTGATGGAATGTTCCAGACTGGCATGGTTCCATAGATCATTGAAACATACTTATTTAGTCCCACTTCTGATGGTAGTCTGTCCGATCATCCCTATGCTTTATTTTATTGTCTTGAACTGAGTTCACCCATTATTCATGTTTCTTCATCCTTCCTTGTAACATACAGTTTTATTGACAAAAGTGCTGTTTGCACCTAATGTTGGTTCATTTTGGTTTTACTGATATTTTATTTATGAGTGTATCTTATTTGTTCTATTTATTGTATGACTTTTATAGTTTATGATTTTATCATAGTTACTGGTGCTTTATAAAAATGTAGCTTAATAAAGTGGAAGAGGAAGCCTAAACCTTTACAAATCTGGAATATATACAACACCTTATCATTAATTTCAAATGTAAAATACATATCTTGCAGACCATAGTAGATAAAATCTGTTGCTTTATTTCCCTTCTTACTCTCTCTGAGCATCAATGCCTTTCTCTGCCAAAAGTTCACTGACTGCCACTAACAACACAAACAACATTTCTTCTGAATTAATTCATCCACAATCCCTTTATCCCATTTTTGCACATAGGGTTGGGGGTGTCACTTCAACAATGACAATCATCTATAATCAAGTTTTACAACATCGGACGGCTAGTCCTGCCACAGTGGTTCTTACACACCACACACTTGCATGTATTCTCACACCTATGGCCAATTTAGTGTCCAGTCTACCTACTGCATGTCTTTGGAAAATGGAAGGAAACCAGAGCACCAGAGGGAAACCCACACAAACATGCTTAGGACATGAAGACTCCTGAACTCTTTAACATTCAAATGACTTCAACTGGAATATTGACACCCCCCCCCAGCAAACCTGTTCTAGATAAGGACAGCCCTGTACTGTTACAGTGTGCTTGGTCTTACTAGACCTTGATTTGGACTAGTTACCTTATCTACCTGAATTCACTCTCCAGTGAAATTTAATGACGTATTCTAGCTGACCTTTCATTAAAAAATAAATAAATAAATAAATGACTCCACAACTCTGTGAGTACTATCAGTGCTTCTGCTTTAGTTGCACAAGGTATGGCTCTACAGGTAGCACACTGCTGTGTCAAGCCCAAGATCTCAGTTGCTTTACTAATATGTGTTGATACTGGTTTAACTAGAAAATCTGGCATGCCTTGGTTTTAAAGTTGTACTTGTTATGCTATACTATTCTACTTTATAGCTTTTTACCTAGTATTTATGTATAAATGTTATTCCTGTAAGTTTACTTCTTGCTGTGGATTTGCTTTTATGGCATTACTTTATTTTCTACTTGTTTGTATAATTACTATATTGTGTCACAAGTATCTCTGTATTAATTGTATACAAATCACACCACCTTATCTACACTTGATTCACTGATATTTCACTAATGTCCTAGGTAAAAGCTGCAAAAAGTCTTCAAGCAGCAGACCACTTACCTGTTTAAGAAAAAAAAAAATCTGCAAAAACAAGCAGCATTGTAAACCATCTTGGTTAGTGCTACTAACTGTACAGTAGGTTTGTGTTTGCATTATACCTGTGTATTGCAGTATTGCACAGCGTCTCAACTTTGAGCTGCCTGAACAATGTTGTATGAGATGATAAGCTGTGAATAATTGGTTAAGCATCTTGTTTTATTGTGTGCCCTCAGGGTTAACTGGTTGTGATATGTCATCTTGTCACACAGTGATGCTACACTTAGTGACAGTTGCATGTAGTTACTTGGTCATGGCTTGCTGACATATAATGGGAGCAGACTAAATTCACTGCATTATGTTTCCCAACACATTGCACACTGCAAAATGCCACAGAGTTTATTAATCCACAGTCTTGTATCCTTTAGTCTTGTTGAAGAATTCCACAATGCAGCAAGACAAGTACATGAATTTGGAGAAAATCTTAGTAAGACAGAGTTGGTTATTTGTACCATGGTATAATTCCAGACCCCAGCATATGACAGAGAAAACAGTCAGCTTACATTCCTATACATGTGTTGGTGTGCAAATCTGCATGTATATTAAATGGCAAATCATATCCACCGCAAATGCATGTATATTGAATGACAAATCACACGTGCCATGAATAACTGTTGTGGTTGTGCTGTTTGTCAACATCTGAAGTCAAGAAACTATTGTGGAAGACTGGTTATCTAGAAAAACCATGAGCCATTGCAATAATAAAAATACTGGCTATTTAAAAAAAATAAAAAAGTTGCATAGAAGCATACCAGGTAATAACTCTAATTACAGCCAAGCTATATTTTTTCAACCCTCCAAAATATAATGTTGTTGCCTGAAGGATATATTGTTACTGTTTGTTTCTGGTAAAATATGTGCTGCAATTATCTACAGTGGGAATCAGTCCTCTGAATGCAAAAGAAACCATTAGTTGTTGCATAATGTTTTTAGTTTGTGTTTTATTTAATTGTGTGCCACCTAATAACATCTGTAAGAGGGTAAAACGTAGGTGCTAAAGTCAGATGACATTTGTTTCCCCAGGAGGCTTCAGTAAATACAGGCATAGTTCTTTGACAAGAGGTGGGAGGCAGCTGTCAAAAAAGGAGAAAAAATGGGATTGTTTCATTGCTTAATGATTGCATTAAGCTGAAATTGCTATTATTCAATTAACCTGCCTGTTACTGTAATTGTTACTGTCATACAACCAGACTGAGAGGATAGCACGAATATATGACAGGTGCCCCTTAGGACTCATGAAAATGAAACTATAACTTGCTAAGTTTTCCTGCTAGGCTTTATGTCACATTAGGAATATATTTTATGCAGGTTTATATGATGCTAAACGTACATGCTCCACTGGGACCTGTTTGTCACATTTGCAAGGTGAACCTTTAGTACAAATATATTCATCAAATGCATGACTAAATATACAGACATCCTTGCAGGAGGTGCGGTGCTGGAGTGCGAGATATCACCATAGCATGGGTAATTGCAAAGCATGACTTCCACCCCTGACTGCACACCCTAGGTGTGAAAAGAGGTGGCAACAGTACAACATCTTATGCTGTATTTAAAAATATCTGATGTACAATGCTATTGACATATACATTTCACTGTGCCTTTTTTAGTTATATTGTGTTTAATTTGTCCATGATCCTTTGTTTTCTTTTTAACTCAGTGTTATGGGGAAAACAAAAGTTATGGTGGAGCACTTTGATCTCAAATGACAAGTAACTTTTAATTTTCTTAATTGCCGTTACTCTTGCTTTGACTGAATTCTTTTTTGCATCTGAATCGTCAGGAATCAGACTAAGTCAGCAAGGGCAACCCCCTGAAGCAGCTAACAGTTTTGAAAGCCAAACAGGTAGTGGAAAATGAATAGTCAATATAATTAACACAGCTGATGAATATTAAAATCACATGGGGTGGAGGGCTTGAAAACTTTTTCTTTTCCCTTAGGAAAAGGGAAATTTGCATTCCCATGCTGGTTTTGCCAGTGGAAATCAGTCCACGTTGCTAGAAAGAACACATATTTAACTGTTTGTGTGTGTATTAACCAGATTATTTGCTTATATCTTACTGACATCAGCTTGGTGTCTCCCTTCCTCAGTAAATAGTGCCTGGTGATCGGATTTTTTTCTTTTAATTTTCTTATGACACAGAGAAGTGAGCCACTTTTGCTTTTACTAAATGCTCTTACTATCTAACAGTTACATTTTAAGATATCTGTTAAAAGAGACACAGGGTCAATGAGTTTTGGGTATAGAATACAGATAATAATATTAACCTGCAGTGGTAATCTGTTAATAACAAATTTCTTTATAGTCCAGCTGCATCAAAAAGCAGCTTTGATTAATTTAGTAAATGCTTTCCTCAAAACAAAATAAGAAAATGTTTTATCCTAATATACGCTTATTATGACAATAAAGAGGTAATTTGATGTATCCCATTTGAAATTATTCTTTTTAAACAAAAAGATACGTTATGTACCTGCTGAAATACCAAGGAGAATAACTGTAATATTTGGACTTGAGGAGCTGCAACTGTGAAAGTGAGGAATATAAACTAAGTCCAAGACTTTATTTTCTCAGACTATTTTCTGTACTCCAAGGCACAAAGATCTTGAAGTTAGAATGTTTAAGTAGCATGGATTTGGAGTTACATAGCTTCCCATGACATTGGGTAACAACGGGGTTAAGTCTCCCTGCAAAAATGCATGTGAGAACAAGATTCTAAATTTACCTTTATTGTATTGAAATTCAGGTTTAACTTTCAATGCGTCAGGAGTCAAAATATGGGGTTTCACACTTCTAATAGTGGCATTAACATATGCATTTTTATATTCATAATTGCAAAGTAATTACTTTGAAAAATTTAAAGGGAACAAACAGTTTTGTCACCCCATAAATTGTGATTTCTCTTTTCTTCACAAGATCTTACAGGACTTGCTTTTCTAGACACTCAAATATATATGGATGTAAGTTTACTTCTGTCTTAGTCCATGCCAAGCTAAAGTATGCCTTCTTCTTTTATGTGTAGGACTATTACAGATATATGGCATGGTTCAGTGACTAAACTATAGTATAAAATATAAAGAAATGTAATATAACAAATGGCAGGGATGGGAATGAATAAGTAGTGACATTTAAGTAGTATATCATAATATTGATGTATGACATCACAGATTGTGTTACTTTGCAAAGTTAATGGTTCAAAACCTACCTGTGATGATAAAACATAATATGTTAGTATGGACTGCACTGCTAGAGTTGTTACTTAGCTTAAAAATGCAAATGAGTTTGTTGTAAATTCATGGTGTTAGGAGACCACATACATGCCATGTAATCATTTATATGCATTTCTTAAAAACATGAAACCACCAGTGATATCATACTGCATTATTTTCTGCAGTTTGCATCAGGTCCCTGACGATTCAGG